>NW_013668129.1:52651-62877 GCF_000517525.1 Limulus polyphemus
GTTTATCCTATATACATTTCACTGCAACTACAACTGATTTGATAAATTCCATCTTATCTTAATTTTTTTTAGAATCTTTGAGTGGTTGTAAATGGTTGATAATTATATTTTGTGGAATGAACGCTGCTTTGTAACCCGTTAGAAAACTTTCCGAAATCCCAGGAAAAAGGGTATACTAATGTGCTAATACATTAATGTACTAATATACTAATGTGCTAATATACTAATGTGCTGATATACTAATGTGCTCATTTACTAACATACTAATGTACTAATATACTAATGTGCTAACTTACTAATATACCAATGTACTAATATACTAATGTACTAATATACAAATGTACTAATATACTAATGTACTAATATACTAATGAACTTCTTTTGAGAATTTTTAATAGAGTTAATTCAGAATATTTCATTTGTAGATGTTCGTCGCTTATTTTTATAGGGTCATAACTTCTATCTACTGCTACTGGTTTTAAGTACATTTTTCCGTTGTTTATACCTGTGATATCAGATCGTATGTTAATAGCATGCCAAGCATATGTGTAAAAAGTGCCTGATTTCTGACTTAAAATTATGTTCAGAGTTATAATGTACAAACAAACATAGAAAGGAACTTAAGAGAGAGTAATTGTATAATTATAAACTGATGAATGTGTATAAATAGATACGACGGACCAATCAACATGTCCTATTAGAATACTTAACGGACCAATCAACGTGTTCTATTTAAATACTTATTTAACTTAAATAATACTTCGTTTAAGATTTACTTTCCACCCATTCTTTTTAAAAATGAGCTCACCCATTAACAGTTGTAGATGAATATATGCTAAGCTAACAGCATAATAGCCCTGATGATGGTAATCATGTTATAGAAACTAACCGACTGTAACTAACATTAAGATTTTATCTTTCATTGTGTTTTTTGTTTTTTTTACTCTCAGTATTATTGAGCTAGTTTTAATGTACAAGAATATCGAATAAAACAACCTATAAACACCACATTTACATTCATAGGCGGAATTTTCATTAACTGTTACTTGGAAATGTTTTCCTGTGACATAACCTAACGAAGGATTATTGTATCGCAGTATAACCAAGCTTAACTTCGCCTCAGGTGATGTCAAAAGCAAATAATATACACAGTGATCGCCCAGTATTTTGAAGGCCTGTTAATCCGAAGTCTCGAAGACCCGATAGTCACAGATTTTTTGGTTTTCACAATATAGGTTAAAATTGAATAAATAAACAAATTCCATAACGCCCCTAACGACTTGCTCTTGTTTTAAATACAAACAACAGAAATATTTGAATCGACATCGTAGTGTACAGCTAGGTGTCGGGATAATAATTTTACCTACTGGAAGCTTTCAACATATTTAAATAGTCGGGGATATAACATTCGTTGTCACAGCACTATGGATAAGAATTTTATATGTCTATACACTCAGAAGAGCTCGATTCCCAAATCCAATCATCATACGTAAATATGCGGGTTCTGCGGCTAAAGCTATACATGCATACAAGAAAATATCATCGGGGAAATGATGATAAACATTATCCATACATTCATGATCATATCCTGGAGTGTTTTTGTTATACAATTTTAGACATTTACCAAAAACAAAAAACAATTTAATATTTTAATTGTTAAAAAATCAACCCACATCTTCGGACTATTGAGCGTTCAGAGTAATGGGCCCTCGAACTAACGGACCGTCACCATATACACGACTTAACGTGGCCTATAAACAGCAACAGTCTTTTTAAACAATCCATTCGTCCGAGTTCCTGGCGTCCATGAACTGAATCAAATTTTCTTTGTCATCTTTCAGTCTGACTGGTGGTATTAAATTGGAGTTAAACGATCTCTTTGCTTTTTCTACACGATTAATTGACCAGCAGTATGGATTAGTCTAAGAGCTTAGTCTAACACAGATGGACAAGATTTTATCATCATGACTGTGCATTGTGAAATATCATAACAAACATTAATGAGTGGTTTAATTAGGCGGAACAAAAAGCTTAAACAGTGGTTGATGTGTGTTAACTAATTTTATAAAGCACTACCACGTATTTATGTTTAAACTTGATATATAAATGCATATATATATGTACACCTAATGCTATGTTATACATTCATTGTTCATAGGCGATTAAAATCGGCACTATAAAACAATAATGAGCTTAACATAACCAAAAACATGTAATAAAACTGAAATTCAAAATTATGCCTCTGTTGTCATTCGTTGTTGTCATCCTTAAGTCATAATGGATAATGTCTGTGGTCATAGCATTCAAATGCACTGGGAATATTCCATCTATCAGATAAAATCCAAACGCCAGAAATTAAGGAGAATCAGTTAAGGGTTAGGAGTTGAGTGTTTGAACCCGCAACGTCTCAACTCCAACTGCTTTTCGCTCTCTGCAGCCGGTTGTGGGAAGGCAGTAACCCTTAATATTGAGAAATAGCTTTAATGTAGAATTAAACCAACAAAAACAAAATTCTGCAAAGTAAAACTCCAAACCTCCACCCTTCTACTTGATATTATAAGATATAATAATGATATTCTTATAGTAGAAATGAACCACCCTAAATTCTACAGAACTCCCAACCTCCAACCTTCTACTTGATATTATAAGATATAATAATGATATTCGTATAGTAGAAATGAACCACCCTAAATTCTACAGAACTCCCAACCTCCACCCTTCTACTTGATATTATAAGATATAATAATGATATTCGTATAGTAGAAATGAACCACCCTAAATTCTACAGAACTCCCAACCTCCACCGTTTTATTTAATAATTAGTGATCTTAAACAAAACAAAGGACTCTTAACGTTCAAGCATAAACCGGGTGAGCTATATATATATATATTGTAACTTTTGAAGTTACCTTTTCCCCACACTAAACATGCTCGCCCTTTCAGCCGTGGGGGCGTTATAATGTGACGGTCAATCCCACTATTCGTTGGTAAAAAAGTAGCCCAAGAGTTGGCGGTGGGTGGTGATGACTAGCTGCCTTCCCTCTAGTCTTACACTGCTAAATTAGGGACGACTAACGCAGATAGCCCTCGTGTAGCTTTGCGCGAAATTCAAAAAATAAACAAACCTTTTCCCCAAAACTTTATGTAAAATTGAACCAAAGAACAAATTTTCTAGACAGAATATTTTACTTCTACGTATTATGCTGTATTCTGATTTGTTTTAAAACTGCTCTTTCGTCATCATATATTATTTTGGACAACGCACAGGTTTAATATTATTTTTTGTTCTATCTTATATAATATTGATTTGGAATAGATACCCACTTTTGTACCTGTTTAAATTCAAAGTGTAGATAAGCGCTTGATTAAACAACTCCTCTTATGACTTGCTAATTAGCGTTTTTGCTAACATATTGGCGTTCTGTTTTATCCAATGTTACTTTACTAGTCCCTTTCCATCACGCTAACGGCGGATATATGTAAAGTTTGTCACTGTTAGTAGTATTTCGAAAGATACATATTATCTTTATTTTGTTTGTAAGCGTATATAAATGATTTGTAATTTTCGAATACTCATGAGAATAAAAGTAAACACCTTAATACCAGTGCTATATCTTCTGGACGGTAAGTACAAACATAATAATAGCTCGTGCTTAGGAAATAAATAGGTTCACATACGGAAGGAAAACACTGTGTTTAGCTTTATGGTTGAATTGGAAAAATAACGATTTCAGTTCTTATAAAGAGGGTGAAAACAGTCAACCCGTGAATTTGTCTGTTTTTTATGGGCTTCTCTGAAAGAAGAGAAAGTAAATGAGAAACAATGTCAACATGTTTTATGTTCTTCTGTGTTAACTTTCATGATGGACATTGTTTTGTGTAGAAACAGCATTGAGTGCTATTGCACAGCAGCTGAACATGGCAAGTTAGGGCGGATTACCAGGGGTGAGGAGAGAGGAAACATATTTTCTGGTGAACATAGTGATATCCTTGCCATTAAGAATGGTGCTCTGAATGTTAGACATTATAGTAACGAGACCCAAGCAACATTGTCGGTCCTACCGACCCGATTACGTTTTAGTTGACAACAATGCTCGTTCCCACCGTACACTGCCTACCTGCAACAGGATATTATTGTGAGAATAGATTGATTAGCATTCTTGCAGGATCTCATACCCAAGAAACACATATAGGACCATCGTGTACGTCACTTCTACAACTACTAGATTTGACAGTTTAAGTTGGAAAAGGCCTTGGTGAAGGAGTGAGGAAAAATCCCCCGAACTCCAACTGAGATTCATAGGATGTATACAGCGATGTTATGGGGCTGTGTTTAGCCATTTGCGATGAATACATTAGCCATTAAGAATAGCATAAGCATTTTGCAAACACTAATATTCTGTATTTCATATTCGTGATCCGTTGTGTGGCAGCACATGTCACAAACTATTAGTGTGATGTTTAGGTTACCGTTGTGGATCAGTTCTACTACGCTCGCAGCTTGTTGTTGTATGACTTTTTTAAAGATAATTTAAATTCCACTGTCATCAACATTTTACGATTTATAATAAAGTTTTAATTACTTGCAAATCACGTGTCAGTAATTTGTTGATCTCAACTCCTTTCTGTCCATAGCTAGTGCTATAGTCTTTCTTTCTTTTTCTGATTAGTCAATGTTGGTTGGATTTTATTTTCCTAGTTTTAAAACCACACAAAGGACAAAAGTTTGAATTAATTAAAGAAAAATTGTTTATACTTTAACTTAAAACAGTAAAAATCTCCCATTTGTTTACACTGGTAGGAATAATCTAGCGTAGAATGGTAATAAAATATATTATTTTTAGTATTTAAAAGAGACACATTGGCGGTGATTGTTGTTCCGCCTCCTACCTCTGAAAAGACTAAAAGAGTCGTAACTCGTTTTAGAAGCAAGTTTGATGTATTGTAGTCATTATTGTCTAGCTACAACATCAGCTTATTCTTGTAGGTTTTGTGGAAGGTCTCTCAAGCAGAACATTTTTGGAAAATATTTTAATAGTAATGTAAGAACTAGTTCCTAAACACACAAGTTGAGCATGGAAAACCAAAAAAATATGAACGATACGTAACGGTAAATTTCTGATTTGATTTTCAATTAACGAAACGCAATTGTATCATATATCATAAAAAAAACAAACATATCTAGTACTTCGTAGAGTTATTTTATTTATTTTTATTTTATTTGGACTTTTTACATCTTCTTTTGTAAAGTAAATCGTTATTAACTGTTTTGTTTTTCTTTGATGTCACAGTTTCCCTCCAAGGAAGCACAAAACAGCACAATATCCAGAAATTTACCGGTTTTACGTTGGTGGTCGAGCCCAAAGTGCTAGAAAACGACTTCGACATCACCAGCAAACCCTCTCCTAATACCGGATTTTTTCAGGTATCTATCTATCAGTTTTTACCTTTGATGCTTTTTGATAGCAATTTGGACAAACATTTTAAAATTTCAATTCAGATCAGTTGTAAACAGGATTTATGGTGACATTTAACATAAAAAATATTAAGTGAATTTGGTTGTAAGTAAGAGTTTTTTATGTTAATGGTTCTTCCAGCTGTTTGGAGATGCTCTATCTAAGTTCTCAGAAGAATGTCCACATGCTATTGTCCATACTTCAGTCATTCCAAAATCAGAGATTCAAGTGATGTGGACAGCACCCCCTTCATCCTCTGGCTGCGTTGTGTTTAAGTAAGTAGTTTTTCTCATTCACACATCCACAGCTGTGAAAAATGTCAAAATTTGAATGCTAACGTTTTTCGCTCTCTCACTTCCCGTGATACTCACTTATTTAGTGTGGGCCTTTTCTCTTAACCCCCACCCACCCCTGGTGGATGATAGGTAAACTTCTTCATGGCTTATAATAATAAAATTCGGGATTCGATCGAGAAGAGGGCAAGTGCAGATAGCCCATTATATAGTTTTGTAAATAGCAAATCTCTTCTATAGCGCTATGTGTTCTTTTACATACATTTTCCCTACCTTTTCCCCATTTTATATAAAATATATATTACCAATAATATGCATATATCGACCTTTTCTATTCGTAGTTTGCTAACACTGAAATGAACAACAACAACAACAACAATATTGCTTGTAAAATTGTTTTAAAGATTTCCCTTGATTTTTTGACGATCGACTCTCAATCTGAGGGTCGTGGGTTCGAATCCCCGAACCGAATATGCTCGCTCTTTCAGCCGTGGAGGCGTTATAATGTGCAGTCAATCCCACTATTCGTTGGTAAAAGTATAGCCCAAGTGTTGGCTATGGTTAGTGTTGACTAGCTGCCGTCCTTCTAGTCTACAACTGCTAAATTAGGGACGGCTAGCCCAAATAGCCCTCGTGTAGCTGTAAGCGAAATTCAAACCCAACTCAACCCTTTTTTGTCTTTCAAAAATCCCATGATATGTATGGCACACAAAAATAGGTGATATCCACATTTTCAAAACAAAAAAAACTCTGAAATACTTGTACCTTAGATTTTGTATGGGATTTTCAGCTTCTCATGTTTCGGTATTTTTTTTGAAATGCTGTCACTTCTCATGACCAAGCCTTACGTTTTGTGCAATTAGTGTTATATCTAAGCAACCGTCTTGCGCATTGTTATTGAATCAGTATCGATTTTAAATGACGTTTCTCAAGTTAGAGCATACAGGATGCAAAAAAACAACAAACTTTTATATACTCACCAAGTGTATTATTTCCGTCACTTTGGTAAAAACATGCATACTGGGCAAAGAATTGTGACTTATTAACATTTAAGAAGGAAGGAACTCTGACTTTTAGAAACATAAGAGGGAAGAACTGTGACTTGTTTAAACATAAGAGTGAAGAACTATGATTTGCTAAAATATAAGAGATGTAGAAATGTGATTTATTAAAACATACAAGGTAAAGAACTGTAGCATGCTAATACATAAAGGCAAATAAATGTGACTTGTTAAAAATATACGGTTAAAAACTATGACATGTTTAAAACACGCGGAGAAATGAACTATGGCTTGTTTTATATTTAAAGTATGTTATCTTATAGTATAAAGCCGCTAGTGTGAGATGGGTTATTGAAAACAGCTGTTAAGTGAACGTTGCTTTCTTTCAACAACATTTCTATCTATCGATTTAGTGATTTCTTTCAACAATATTTCTATCTATCGATTTGATGATTTTTTTTTCAACAATATTTCTCTCTATCGATATGATAATTTCTTTCAACAATATTTCTATCTATCGATTTAGTGATTTCTTTCAACAACATTTCTATCTATGGAGTTAGTGATTTCTTTCAAAAATATTTCTATCTATCGATTTAGTGATTTCTTTCAACAATATTTCTATCTATCGATTTAGTGATTTCTTTCAACAATATTTCTATCTTTCGATTTGGTGATTTCTTTCAACAACATTTCTATCTATCGATTTAGTGATTTCTTTCAACAATATTTCTATCTATCGATTTGGTGATTTCTTTCAACAACATTTCTATCTATCAAGTTAATGATTTCTTTCAACAATATTTCTATCTTTCGATTTAGTGATTTCTTTCAACAATATTTCTATCTATCGATTTAGTAATTTCTTTCAACAATATTTCTATCTATCGATTTTTTATCCAACCAGTGATTTCTTGTTTCACTTCGAAACCTGGACAGAACTAGTGGAAATATGCAACTACAGAGGAACATGTCCAGCAACTCAGCTAATTTTCAATAAAAAAATCATTTGTAAATAACGTTTAAGAGCATACTGATTATCTTATATATATATATTTACGTATATTGCGAACCGTGGTGTCTGTCCGAGCGTTCGTCTGTCTTCTGTTTGAAAAGTTGCGCACACTGGCAAAGCTCAACATTCACTTTTGATATGACGGGAGAATAGGCATGAATAATGTTGATGCTAAATTTTATTTCGCAAGCAGGATATTCTACACTAAACTGTTAGGAATTGATCACACCATCATTCACATTTCAAAATGTGACGTAACTTATAGAATAAAAATGTAGGTTTACTGTATGTTATTGTTGAGCTACTCTTAGCATGACTGAAATACTCAACAATTACAGTTCGCGGTGGGTGATATAAGTAGCTCAGAGCTTTGGCTGTGAGTGAAACCGAGAGTGTAACATAATTTACCTTTTTAAAGTCCATGAAATAATCGAAATTGATAGATTAACTTAAACTTTTCCTGTTACTGGGGACGGGTACTTTTGCTTGTGAATGATAAAGCAAAGTGTTGGGTATTGTTTAACCATAATACATGAATAATAATTTTTATAAAGAAGAGGGTTTTGATGAATAGAACTGAGAGAAAATAAAATATGTATATATCTGAGAAGTTCTGAAAGTAGTAAGTACATTAGCTGGAGAAGTGACTCGGTGGTTCAAAAAGTCTCTTATATATCGTTACAGAAAATTATGTTGAAAATTATCGTAAGATTTACTAAATGTTTTCTGTGCTCTCAATGAAACATTAATTGCATTAAGTAACAAAAAATCATGTTATACACGGATTGGACACATTATTAATCCCCTTCCTCTCCCGGCATTTCACGGATTGAACACATTATTAATCCCCTTCCTCTCCCGGCATTTCACGGATTGAACACATTATTAATCCCCTTCCTCTCCCGGCATTTCACGGATTGAACACATTATTAATCCCCTTCCTCTCCCGGCATTTCACGGATTGAACACATTATTAATCCCCTTCATCTCCCGGCATTTTTAGAACATTTCATTTATTTGCATACGTAAAATAGATTTATCATGGGAAGAACTTGAACATTGTATTCGCCATCATAATCATGTTTTGACACTTGGGAAGCAATTGCATATAATAAATTCAATGACTGTGTTATACTCAAACAAGACTCCTTTCGAATCTTGTAGGGTTTTGACATAACACTCAACGGTTGCATTATAGTCCAATAATACTCTTTTCGAATCCTGTAGCGTTTTGACATAACACTCAACGGTTGCACTACAATCCAATAATACTCTTTTCGAATCCTGTAGAGTTTTGACATAACACTCAACGGTTGCACTACAATCCAATAATACTCTTTTCGAATCCTGTAGAGTTTTGACATAACACTCAACGGTTGCACTACAATCCAATAATACTCTTTTCGAATCCTGTAGAGTATTGACATAACACTCAACGGTTGCACTACAATCAAACAACGGTCCTTTCGAATCTTGTAGAGTTTTGACATAACACTCAAAGGTTGCAATATAATCAAACAAGAATCCTTCGGGCATCCTGTAGACTCTGGACCATGTTGAGTCCAAATTGTCTTTGCAGGTAAAGCTAGTCCAACCTAATATTAGAAAAGGGTTCCATGAAGTAGCTAGTCTGTTATGGACAAAACAACAAGAAGAATATGACCTAACTTTTGCTAAAATTGTTTTTAAAGATGTTTGGTGGATTTTTTTATATGTTACGGTTCAAAATATTCCCAATTTCTCCAACCTTTTGCTGATTTGTGTTGTTGTTGCTAATATTTGATTTATAATATTTAAAATGTTTATTATTTTAATTACCGCTGAAAACTGCTTTGTAAATCTTAAATATCGTTAGATTCCACTTGCTGTAGAGTTCTGTGTATCTTTCAGAGCAACGATTTTGGAATTCAGAGACGTGTGGTATATGGATGATGGAGGATTGACGAAAGAGCTGTGTGAGGAAGGTAAAACTTGTAACATTTTCAGTGTTTACGTTGCTTTGTCGAATGTTCATCAAAATGTCTGGTTTTCTTACTGATTTTTCAAACGTGTACTTAATGCCGTACATTCTCGTAAAATATGTGAAGTTAAAATCCGCAAATTAAGATAACTTTATTTCTTTGTAAGGTATATACACGAAACAACTCGTACTTGAAATGTGTAATTTATAGTTGCTTAAACGTCATATTATATATATATATAGTTTAATTATTGATGACGCTTGCTTGGCATCTTCACGTTTTAATTCAACAAAAGTTATGCTGTTCTTTCTTCTTTCCAGTTATTTCATTTGATTTATTTCACTGGCGTATATATATATACACGTGAAGTAACTGTGTACAGGTTACATTGATTTATTTCACTGGCGTATATACACTGTAACCTGTACACAGTTACTTCACTTGATTTCTTTCACTGGCGTATATACACTGTAACCTGTACACAGTTACTTCACTTGATT
>NW_013668129.1:63667-67002 GCF_000517525.1 Limulus polyphemus
ATTTCACTGGCGTATATATATATACACTGTAACCTGTACACAGTTACTTCACTTGATTTATTTCACTGGCGTATATACACTGTAACCTGTACACAGTTACTTCACTTGATTTATTTCACTGGCGTATATACACTGTAACCTGTATACAGTTACTTCACTTGATTTATTTCACTGGCGTATATACACTGTAACCTGTACACAGTTACTTCACTTGATTTATTTCACTGGGGTATATACACTGTAACCTGTACACAGTTACTTCACTTGATTTATTTCACTGGCGTATATACACTGTAACCTGTACACAGTTACTTCACTTGATTTATTTCACTGGCGTATATACACTGTAACCTGTACATGAATTGAACATAACATTGTTTCCGTTTATTGTTATCAATTCTATGAGTCTGATGCTGAGCTGAGCAAGTGCTTGTTAACAAAAACAACCGTATAATCAGAACACAATTGAATATGGTGAATGATGAGATTAGTCTTCGTACTTGGAATGAACTCAATATATATAGATATTCCATTTTTACAAGTATTTTATGAATCGTAAAAAAATCATCAGGAAAGCAATTTATCAATAAAAAAATTGTTCTCTATAGCTCTTTATATAATAATATTGCGAGGAACGTTGTATTTAGAGTTAGACATAGCTATCAATATTTTCACGGTACCTGAAGTTCATAAACAAGAGGGAAAGCTTTGACTGATACATGGTAACATACTTACAACAAAGTCACGTGGAAACTGGTATAAAGTAATGCTGGAAACCTGTGAACCTTTGAAAAGAGTTGATAACTAATTATTCATAACATACCATCACGAGAATGGCGATGGAGCACGAGAGACTACGATAAACGTGCCTTTCTTTATATTTTTTGTATAATCATATTTGAAAAATATACCATTACGGAAACTACTTCTTTCACTTTGTTTTGTATCCGCGATGCCAAATACATTACTTTTATATTTCAAGTATTAAAACTCATTCTGAAACATGAACTAGGTTTTTCCCTGCAAGTTAAATAGGACCAAAAGAGCCAAGGTTCGAATTGCGATATGCTGCACTTTCAGCAGACAATATTGAGATAAAAGAAATTATATGTTTATGGTTTATTTTTCATACATATTCGATAACATTTTTGACAAATGAATTCAATTTATTTTTAATAAGTTAATTTAAGCCAGGGTGGTCTAGTGGCTAGCGTGTCGAGATGGTAAAAAGAAGGCTCGAGGCTTGAGCCACGATATGCGGCTGAACATACCCTGTATTTTCAGCTGTGGGGACATTGTAACTGCGGCAATCAATTCTGTTATTCGGTTAAGAGTATTTATATGGGCTACGGTGCTTGTCTTCGCTCTGGTCAGCAGTTCGAAAACAGGGATGATTACCTGAACTTTAAGGTCTCTGTTTCATTTGTCGCATAAGGCGCTGTTCAGATTGAAAATACCCAACTGTCGCCATGTCATAATACGTCATAACTACAAATACAACACAGCGCTGATGTTGAACAACAACATTCAAGATTTCCAGATATTTTCTAAATATTTCGATCACAACGAAATGTTTAATCACAACATAAAATAACACAAAAAAGCTTAAGAAGTATAGTTTTTTAACATACTCTATAGTCAGAGTGACAAATCTTTTTGTAATACGTTTAGAATTTCCTAGTTCTGCATAAGGTATATTATATCTGAAATTTAGTGCTTGTGTTAGTCAGACTGGTGTAACATTTTACGATATGATTAGAATTTTCCAGCTATGCATTAGATGTATTACATCTGATATATCGTGCCTGTAGTTTGTGTTGCTTGCGTAACATAATGAGTTTCAGTTTTCCGGATACTGTCTATATTTAAAGTAAGGGAAACACGACAGTAAAAGAACAAATATATATAAGTTTGCGAGAGGTAACACAACAAACAGACGTTCTTGTGCATGGTGAACGTGATCATTACATTCTGCCATTAAACAGTTTACCTTACTGTCACGTGTGCGTGTATACGACTTGACATAGTTTGAAAAGCTATGTTTTCTATGCTTGAATAAAGCTCAAAGTACGAACCTTACTTCATCTAAATATTTTATGAAATCCTGAGTGCTATTCTTGGTACTAGGGCTTAAAATTGGATTGGCATAGTCAACAAAAAATCTAATTTCTTTAGGAAACATTGCATCCAGTTCGGATAAGACTTTCACGGTATAGAATGTTTAAGAAGAATTTGTAATATTCATGAAAAATCGAAAACATTGTGCTACAGTTTCATATTCAGGTAGTGACTAGATGGAATCACATTAACCCAGGAGAGCTTTTATAGGTTTATCGAAGAAGGGAAGGCTGTCGGCTACCACCTGTGAGATATTTAAAATTGACGTATTCTAGGTTTATGTCCATGGGTGCTTGCCAATGATTCGTTAAAATTTGTTATATCTTTTTATAAAATAAAAACTAGACAATTTTATAGTGATGATGTACGTAGTTAAACTGCTGTCACAGATTTCAAGATAATTATGAAAAATGCCATTTTGTGTAAGGTTTAAAAGTAAAGAGAAAAGACCCGAAACTCCTCGAACGCGTGAAATGTATTAAGGATTTATGAAGTCGTTCTGAACTGATCCACATAACAACGTTTTTCAAGATGTACGTTTTACACATTCATGAAGTTTTCAAAAGTTTCGATCAGAATTCAAAACATGGAATCTTTCATGGATTTATAGCTGTAGTAAAGAAGATAAAAAACTTCCAACAATTTAAAAACTCTCATGCTTTTTACTAAAAAAACAGATTAATATCAAGTATATTGATAATAAAGGTGTGAGAACTTATCTAATTTTAAACTAATTTCATATCTTGACTTTATTTTAAAGAATAATATTCCAAGGTATGTATATAACAAAACGCTGATCTGTATTGTTAGAGCTGAACAGTTTAAGTATAATTGGATATCCTCGAATAATTCAGTATAAGTCACAATTTTGGGGTCATAATATGTTATTAGCCGTGGCTGAACGGCTCTGAGTTTTTTTTTTTTTTTCAAGTACAAACTTTTGGCTCATAGCTCCGTCATCTCTTCACCAATTTGAGATTTAATTACAGTTTTGAGCTCAGGCGTCAAACCCTTTCGATTGATGTATTTATCCACGCCCAAGGTCTCATAGATTAATTTACTCTAATCCTGCCTAAAAGAATTTCAATTTGAGGGTAGGCTGGTAGAGATCCTGATGTTTAATGAAATCGAATCGGGTATACGCGCACCCCACGCTCGGTATTGCTGGCTCACACAAATATAGCTAATAAAAAGGAAAAAAAAATCTCATAGATTAA
>NW_013668129.1:67825-78050 GCF_000517525.1 Limulus polyphemus
GAAAAATAAAATTGTATCGGGTATACGCGCACCCCACGCTCGGTATTGCTGGCTCACACAAATATAGCTAATAAAAAGGAAAAAAAAATCTCATAGATTAATTTACTGTAATCCTGCCTAAAATAATTTCAAGTGCCGCGGCTATTGAGGATTCCCTCTTGTTTCTGTGGAATGAGGAGCAAATAGACCATTAACTTATATGTTCTAAATGTATGTAAATTTTACCCACATTAAAGAATAACAAACCTAGAAAATGTGTTTTAGTGTTTGATATATGTACTCAAGCTTTTGTTACGATATAACGCTATAACATTTCGAGTTTCAACAATCAATACTATGTAACACTGAAGTGGTTACACATTTCAACAGTTCATATTTAATAAACTACTTCACTTGAATATATAAACGGTTACTGAGCTGAAATAACTTTTATGGATTACCAGTCAATAAATTCTGTAACACTTTTTTACAGAGCAGGAAATTCGGAACAGTCAGTCAGAGATTATTGAAGATTGTTGTGCATGTGATGAAGCTAAATATGAAGTTGTATTTGAAGGTTTGTGGTCTCGACACACTCACCCTAAAGACTTTCCTTCTAGTAAGTATATATTTACTATATATTAAAAGGGTTTTGTTTCGAAAATAAATGTTTGAAAGCTTACGGTAATTATCAATATCGGAAAATAAAATTAACCCAGTAATGAATAGAGTTAATTTAATATAGTGGTCTTTCTAGGATTATAAATGCAAGAAGGTGTAATAGTGAGAATGCACTGACTTATCATTGTTATTAACAATAGTTTCGGCCGTAATCACAATAAGTACGGTAAACGCATTCCATAAATGCTTTATTCACGAGTACGCATTTAAAACACTTAGCTAAGTGCACACTTAGCACTTGTGTTCCAATAAGCAAAACTCTATATTCACACTACACATTTAAAACACTTAGCTAAGTGCACACTTAGCACTTCTGTTCCAATAAGCAAAACGCTATATTCACACTACACATTTAAAACACTTAGCTAAGTGCACACTTAGCACTTCTGTCCCAATAAGCAAAACGCTATATTCACACTACACATTTAAAACACTTAGCTAAGTGCACACTTAGCACTTCTGTTCCAATAAGCAAAACGCTATATTCACACTACACATTTAAAACACTTAGCTAAGTGCACACTTAGCACTTCTGTTCCAATAAGCAAAACGCTATATTCGCACTACACATTTAAAACACTTAGCTAAGTGCACACTTAGCACTTCTGTCCCAATAAGCAAAACGCTATATTCACACTACACATTTAAAACACTTAGCTAAGTGCACACTGAGAATTTCTCTTCAAATAGAAGTAAAATCTTGATTCCCGAGTACACAATTAAAGAACTTTATAGGTGAAATGGCAAGATATGCTTTATAATTATAAACATTTAATGCTACTTCGAACAAGTAAAGCAACTTTTAGAAGAAACATGAGAAAAGTTGTGTTACATTCGCAAAATATAGCGGAACGTCTACGTTAGAGTCTCCCATATAAAGTTGACAAAAGGTTTTTCATGTATTATTAGGAGTTTTATCAATTATTTAGCGATCTAACATTGTCAGAATTTTCTTGAATCATCTTGGGACTCATTTGGGGGAATCCGTATTAAAATTGTATCTTGCCAATTGGTCTTTACGTCTAGGAAACTCTTAAGAGTTCATGATAAACATGTCCGGAGAGTTTTTCTAGGAGTAAGTACTTCATCAAACATTCCTTTCAAAAATATTTCTGTAATGTACACTATGAAACCTTTCTTTGAACCCCAATTTTGGCAGGTATCTAAGTGCCCATAGTGATAAAATATTCTTATTTTCAATAAAATCGACTATCTCGCATCGGTTTCCAACTTCTTCTTGATTCAAGAAGTTAGGCATTCAAGAAGTTACCACATTCTCACCTCTACGAGGAAAATCAGGTTTTTTTAAAAAAAATATCTAAACAGTTCAAAGTGAGATACAGATATAGCGCTTGAAATACATTATTTAAATAAAAGTACACCTTAAAATTAACGCTTGACATACATTATTTAAATAAAAGTACACCTTAAAATCTAATTTTTAAGTAAGCACAACCTACTTGCTTCCCATGAAATTCGCTGAATCTGTTTTTTTTTCTTTATTTCGAGCATATAGTAATATTCAATGAAAACACAACACGTTTTGTTGCTTTTTACAATAACTTATCATATCTTTTTTAAAAGATATTTTTAATCAATATGTTTTTAAGTCTCTACGATACCGCAGTAGTTTGAATGACATCATTTAAGTACTTTTCTCAATTTTTTTAGTAACGACTCTCTAAGTTAGTGTTTTCTTATACATACAGATTTTTCATATTATTTTTAAATGCTATATTCTATAAAAAGCTCTCGTGACTCAAAAATATATTTAGTTTTTGTTTTGGTTATAAAATCAAATCGAATTAGTTAGAAAACTCTAGTATAGTTATTAAACTAACTGGCTGACTAGAAAATACGTTACTGGTTAGAAAACTACTGGCTGATGAGAAAAAACAACCAACGGATAACAAGGGACCATTTGGTCCTTCAGGGAGTGTCCTTGCAAACCCCCATCATGGAAGTCAGAATTTAAGCCCATCCTTTATTTTTCAGGAAATCAACTATTCCCCTCTTAAACTCTTATAAAGTGATAGTTTTACACTACTGTCAGCTCATTTCGTAACTGTGTTAACTGGAGCCTATCTCGACTTTTCTAAATCACAACCTTGTTTTTTTCTCATTATATTATCCTTAAAATACAGCACACGGAAATCAGAGGCCTGTATCGAACCCCAAGTAACCGTGTAAACGGCAATAAGATCACCCCGTACACTAATTTTCTCAAGATAATATAACTTGAGAGATATTAACTGTGTAGCTTTGCATTAAGAAAATAATACTAATATATAAAATAAAAGTTTAAACGAATTTTTTAGATAAACATAACAATAACTAAGAAAAATGAAGGAATACCGCCTCACAAACTATTTTGTTGAATAGGATTAAAATGTGTACAACAAATTAAAAACTAGAGATACAGGTCGATTTTTGCAAGGAGTCTTCCCAATGAAACACCTTATTCGATGTTAAAAGGTTCCAAGTTAAACTTCAGTTCACATACGTCTATATGTTAATCATCTTATTTGGTACTGATTTATTTCTTTACCATATCGCGTTTCAGTCAAGAACGTAATGAAAGCAACAAAAAATCTGTATTGTTGCTTTTGACTATTTCTACAAGATGCAAACACTTTCCAGTGTGGCGGAAATTAAACGTTCAGTTGATAAAGTGTAACCATTGTGTTCAATGGGACTTTTATATCAAAAAGGTTTAATGAAATGCGATTTATTTGTGTAACATAAGACACGTAATTCTTAAAATGAGAGGAATGTCTTTAGTTCTATTTCCTTATCACTGAAACTGAAACGTTTTTGTTGTTGTTGTTTTAGCATATATTGAATTAATTTATCGGAGCTTCTTGCTTACATAAAAATATTTCTAATAGTTTTCATTCGTCGCTATTCTTCGAGACGAGGCGTTCACACTAGTTAAAAAATTTGCAGAAGGAACGAACATATTGTTGAAGTAACGAAAAGGAATCATAGTAAAAGAACGCCTTGACTACACCAAACCACGTCATAGGAAATGTAGTAAACATGATTCTAAAGACCATTATTGAAATGAATATTTGTAATAAAATTAAACACCAGAAAAGACATGCTATCATGCTTCAAATGCTACTCAAAGAAACTTCAAACAATCTAGATAATTAATCTTGTAACCAAATTTCAACTTTACATTGCTGTTCAAAGATTCTTTGGTAATCTTTAAATAAAGTTTAAACTAAAACGTGCTTCACTTCTTTAATAAAAGTGTTTTAAAGTAAGTTTTTCTTCTGTATTTTTAGCAAAACAGTATCAATTTAACGTTTTACATGGCTATAGTTTTGTAACTTTTGCGAGGTTTATATAGTTATTTATCAAGGTATAGTGATAAATTAAGAACACATATTCTTTAAAAAAATCAAAACATCATTTAAGTTTCCATTATAAAATATGTGTATCGGGTTTATTTATCGCTTATGGAAATTATAAGATACCGAAGGTTATTTGTACACCAAACATTTTGATACTAAAACAGAGTACTTAGGCTGTGTTTTAGTCATGTCAGTTGTGCTTTTGGATTTCTGTATTTCTGTTTATTGTTATTTTTCTACTATTTTTTCTATGTATAGTCCCTAAACATACTTTATCTAATTTATATAGAAACACAATTTACGTATAAACACTTTATATCCAAACACAGCTTACATATAAACATTGTTTATTGAAAAACACAAGTTTGTATTATAATTTTTAACCGGTTAAAATGTTTGCATATAAGTTGATTTTTGACGTTAATAATACCAATAATTATAAGAAAAAACAAGAATAACACAAACATTGTTTGTCTTCCTTTAATTCTAACTAGTTCAATTTATGGTTGTGTTACAGATGAATGGCGAACGCAGTTCTTCGACATCATTGGTTCTTCACACACAGTTGACTTCCGTATGTGGGAATACGGTGGTTATGCTACTGAGGGTGTACGTCAGTTAGTGGAACTAGGATCACCCAAAAAGCTTGAATCTGAACTCAAGACTGAGGTATATTAGCCCCTCAAGTCATGTTGTAACAAACGTAAAAACTTTGACATGAAACAATGCATTTAAAATTACAACTGATTACTTGGTTACAATATCGCAACAACTTCCCTCGACCGTATATCTAGTTTCTGTATCTGTCTTATCTGTGGTTAGCTCAGGACTTGTAGTTTCTGCACATGATTTTTTCATAAGTCCTTTGTTTTTTTAATTATTGGTTTAGCTACTGCCTTCTTAGGAGTTCTATAAAAGTTGTAGAAAGGTTATTCCGAGTTACTAAGGTCGCTAAAAAGTTATTATTCTGGGTTTTCTCTTCAAGCAAAGTTGGTGATGAATAAGACCACAAAGAATATAAGCCCGAATAAATATTTTGCAACCCAAAAGGTTCAGTTATGAAAATTCCCACATTAAAATAAATTGTGGGCTTATTCTATTGTATTGGCTATATTTTATTCTGGTTTTAATGGCTAATAAAAATATGTTTGATTATCGATATTTCTCTAATCGTCAGATGAAGTTCACTATCTCTCTCTATATATATATATATGGGCTGAGTGAACGTGCCCGAACTGTGAATCTTAGGGTTCACGATTTGCATCCCGTTGCCGCAACGCACGTCCCAAGCTGTTTACAGTATAAGGCTAACGGTCAAATCGTACTATTCGGTCAGATAAGATTAGCCCAATAATTAGCAATTGACGCTGTAAGATAACTACATTCCCTAGTATATCAGTTCAGAATCAAATAGTCCTTATCTAGCTTTGAGGGATAATTCTAAAAAACAACAACAACAACAACAACAAAACACAACAAGTAATTATTAAATTAGTACCAGTAGTTATGAATACAAATTTGTATATAATGTATGGAATTATAGTATAAAAATATCCTATTTCTTTTCATGGAAAAACCACATTAAGTGTGTTTTATATCATAAAATATGTATGAATTTTTGATAATATTTCAGTCAAATGTTTACTACCCATTCATCATGTTTCTCTGCATAGTCAGAAAAAATCCGAACCATCATCAAAGCAAGGGGGCTACAGTATCCAAACTTAAACGGGAAAACGTTTGCCGTATTTCGAGTGGACAAAAGACACCACCTGATGTCACTACTGAGCAAGCTAAGCCCGAGTCCTGATTGGCTAGTCGGAGTTAGTGCTCTGGAGTTGTGCTTGAAGAACTGTTCCTGGGTGGCCAACAAAATTATGAACCTTTATCCTTGGGATGCCGGAATAAATGACGGACTATCCTATTTAGTAAGTTTAAAATTTGATCACTATTTCCTAAAGGATCTGTGAAAATAAATTCCTGTCATTTAATTATCAAATTTCTTAAACATTTCAAATGTAATTGCTTAGTGTATTTTACTGAATGTAGTGTATTTAATACGTTCACAATGAATTAAGTAGTTTTAACAATTTCTCAATGCCACAATGTTTTTACTTGACCATATTTTCAAAATAACTTCATTGTACGAGTGAAAAATGTTTTACAAAGTTGGTACTTTCAAAATCGAGACAGAAACAATTTTGAGGTTGGAACTGTCAGAATTATTTATAGATTGCAAAGTGATAATTAATTTCATATATTTTTCTGAATACATGTGTGCAACTATTAACAATACCGCATTAATCTGAGCAATGGGATTGATGTTTCTGACACAGTATAACTGTGACGGAGTGAGAGTCGAACCAAGGCTCTTCAACATCAAAAATAAAGGGTTGAATCTTGCTCTTATTTCCTTTTATATCCTTGCACATTTTAAAACAAAAATTAAAGTAAAATTAGTTATTTAAGTTTTAATTTTTATAAATATTAGCTTATATTAAACTATGTCTGCGGACTTACAACGGTAGAAACCGGGTTTCGATACCCGTGGTGGGCAGAACACAGATAGCCCATTGTGTAGCTTTGTGCTTAATTACAAACAAACAAATATATTAAACACATAGGTTGAGTAAACCTAAACTTCAATAATATTTAAATATTACAGAATTGGAGAAAAATCAAAGACAATTGGACGTTTCACAAAAACTTCGAATATTCACGACCATGGTTTCGCCAATAAAAGCATCATCAGGTACTTTAATGGCGAAACCAGATTCGTGAATAAATGAAGTTTTGTGAAACGTACAATTGTCTTTATTTTGTTCTTCAGTTCTGTAATTATGGAGTTTCATCATGTACTGACGGTTTCAAGTATCAGTATATATATATTTGATTATTTTCTGGGGCTATAGGCACATAACATTCCTTACTTTTGAGCTGATGCACTAAAGGCACGGCAGCTATCAAGAATACCCATCGCCAGCTCTTGGACTACTCTTATCTGACCAAGCAGTGGGATTTAACTATCATTATTACAGCCTACCTTCAGTACCACAGTGCGGAGTGTATTTTCATAGTAACGGGACGCGAACCCAAAACTTTTTGATCTACAGAACACGCTTATCAGAAGAAATTCGAAAAATAGCGATAGCAGGCATATTCTCATTGGTTACAGACAATACAATAACTTAACTTAAAATTTAGTTGTGTGTGTGAGAATTTTCATTACTAATCGTCAAGGTTTATATTCCTTGCAGTCTGATTCATCTCCAACATTACCTCAAGAGAGAATCAAGAGAATCACCTCTAGTGATCCTAGTAGCACAGAGTCACCTTTCTATGACCCTTCTGGAACTCCCATGAAACCAGTAGCAAGACTAATAATTACGCGACAAAGGATTTATGAAAAACCATGTGAAGAACCTTCTAGTCCTGAACCAACCACATATGAGACAAATACTGAAACTGAATATGAACAGGGTAAGTTTTAGTAATTCACTATTAGATAGACCAAAGAAATCAAATAATTTTATTTCTTGAGTCATGAAGCTTATGATATACATACCTGTCTGTTACGAGTGGGTCATTGAGCTCATGATACATATATCTTTCTGTTACAAAATCATGGAGCTCATGATATATATATCTTTCTGTTACAAAATCATGGAGCTCATGATATATATATATATATCTTTCTGTTACAAAATCATGGAGCTCATGATATATAAGTCTTTCTCTTACGACTGAGTCATGGAACTCATGATATACATACCTGTCTGTTACGAGATTTCATATATCTGTATGTTTTGTTTACGTTTTGTTTTTATATTTATTGTTAGTTTAGACATATACAGTACAATGTTTTTTTATCTTTATTAAAGTAAATTATTTCCACTATTTAAAATGCAAGTGTGTATATATATTCTTCTAATTTTTATATGATTTGGTAAAAAGCAACAAACAGCAGAAATGCAATATTTTGTAGTAGATATTTATGACTAAGACCGTTAAAATTTACGATTTGTCTTTGTCTGTCCATCCACCCACATTCTTTTCTAGAAAATGCACAGGTAAGCATTTCGTTGACGATTTTCGAATAAGTTATCAATCGACATACCTTACAGTGTAATAGATACAGTTAGATTCTAGGTTTTACCTTGAAAGATATTTCTAACTAGTGTTCCTACTTGCACTGACAGATACGTTATACTACATTTGTCTTTACCGCAGGGGTCAAACTGGGGCTGAAAAGTCCGGAACAGAGTTCCGTTTCTTAAGGATTCCCGGCCTTCTGTTTGGAATGTAAAACTAGATCATAAAAAATGGTTCTAACTTTTTCAAAATCCCAATTTAACCATTGCTTTAATAAAAACGTTTTCAAACCATTACTTGAAATTCAAATTCTAAAAGTGCTTTGAGAGGAGTTGTTCAACACAAACACGTGTTTTTGTTATTTGATAGGAAGAATAACTTTAAACAAATCGGGTGGAGTGCCAGCTAAATCTTGCCTTCAAAAGTTTCAGTTGGACACTAGTCGTTTAAACATTCTCTCTTACGTCGTTAATACTGGTGTGAGCTCTAAAACATTTTATATCTTTTACTGAAAACTTACCACCTTAGCATATTAATGTTACTACTTGTTTTATATTGAATAACAAATTGTCGTTTATTGTTTCAAAATAACTTCAGGAGAAACGATAAACTGAAGCCCATTAAATAGCATCCTTAACCTCCCGTTGCGTTTTGAATATGTGCCTAGAAAAAGTAAAACCGCGTGTTGCATTGTTGAATGTGTAACTAGAAAAATAAATCGCGTGTTGCATTGTTGAATGTGTAACTAGAAAAATAAACCGCGTGTTGCATTGTTGAATGTGTAACGAGAAAAATAAACCGCGTGTTGCATTGTTGAATGTGTAACTAGAAAAATAAATCGCGTGTTGCATTGTTGAATGTGTAACTAGAAAAATAAACCGCGTGTTGCATTGTTGAATGTGTAACTAGAAAAATAAATCGCGTGTTGCATTGTTGAATGTGTAACTAGAAAAATAAATCGCGTGTTGCATTGTTGAATGTGTAACTAGAAAAATAAACCGAGTGTTGCATTGTTGAATGTGTGACTAGAAAAATAAACCGAGTGTTGCATTGTTGAATGTGTGCTTAAAAATTAACCGAGTGTTGCATTGATGACTGTGTGATTAAGAAAGATGAACCGATTGTTGCATTGTTGAATGTGTGACTAGAAAAATAAACCGAGTGTTGCATTGTTGAATGTGTGCTTAAAAATTAACCGAGTGTTGCATTGTTGACTGTGTGATTAAGAAAGATGAACCGATTGTTGCATTGTTTACTGTGTGCTTAAGAAAATGAACCGATTGTTGCATTGTTGACTGTGTGCTTAAGAAAATGAACCGAGTGTTGCATTGTTGACTGTGTGCTTGGGAAAATGAACCGTGTACTGCATTGTTGCATATGTACTTAAGAAAATGCGCCAAATGTTATTCCTAATTCAGCGACTTGCTTTTCTAAACTTTTTTGGGAAGCTGTGTAAGATCAAGGTTTTGTAATTTTATTTTCATATCAATAAAGCATTTTGTTTTCGATAAAAATAATATAAATTGTAGTTTTGAAAGGATTAGAGCTTCGAGATGCGAAACTTTTATATTATTTCATTCATTGTTCATGTAAAAAAAATCTTGTATACATAACAATAAGATGTTTATTAGAGTGCCTTCTTTAAAACATTGTTTAGAATATTTGAAATGCACTAATATTGTTCTACCGATTGTACTTAAAATGCACTGTTACTGTTTATACTGACAATTTACTGTTCTGCATTCAAAAGCACTTAGAGTGCACACAAGTTCCAAAAATACTTTATAAAACAAGTGCAGGTCTGCTAAAGCAGTTTATGAAATAAATGTATATGTTGTAAAGCATTTCTTAGTAGTGGCAAATGTGCTTTATTGGATTTCATAAAATACTTGAAAGTGTGTTCCTTAGTATGGAATATATCTTTTTTGCACTTGTGTTTACATTCACAATGAATGGTAAAAGTTTTTTGGTGATAAACATATGCATGCGTTTGTAAAATTAATATTTCTCATATCTCTGTCTCGGTTTTTAGCTCAGGAATAAAACTGGAGTGTCTGTATTTGGAGGCGGCCATCCAATGAGTTCATTTTAAAATTACATTCGTGTTGAGAACA
>NW_013668129.1:79050-88002 GCF_000517525.1 Limulus polyphemus
TGTTGAATGTGTGACTAGAAAATAAACCGAAGTGTTGCATTGTTGAATGTGTGCTTAAAATTAACCGAAGTGTTGCATTGTTGACTGTGTGATTAAGAAAGATAGAACCGATTGTTGCATTGTTGAATGTGTGACTAGAAAAATAAACCGAGTGTTGCATTGTTGAATGTGTGCTTAAAAATTAACCGAGTGTTGCATTGTTGACTGTGTTTTTTGGTGATAAACATATGCATGCGTTTGTAAAATTAATATTTCTCATATCTCTGTCTCGGTTTTTAGCTCAGGAATAAAACTGGAGTGTCTGTATTTGGAGGCGCCATCCAATGAGTTCATTTTAAAATTACATTCGTGTTGAGAACATGTGTAAATATAAGAATTGTTTTTGTTTCACCACTGAAATATATACTTTCCGTGTAAAATGAGTGTTCAACATTTCACTGTATCTTCAAACTAAAAGAGTTCCAAAGATGATGTAAAACGTCTTAATGCAGTAAGTATTAACAACATATTTCTCAGAATAACGAAAATGCAATTATTTTTAGTTGCCTTTGGAGAAGATCCGTTTTACCCTAACCTGACTGAATGTGCGGTATCACAGTGGACAGAATACAGCCGGTGTAGTGTTTCGTGTGGATATGGATCACAGCTGAGAACCAGAACCTACATCAATGAAGAAAATGCCCGGAAAATGGAATGTGTCACGAATGTAGTAGAAGATAAAGCCTGTTATATTGTGTGTGAGGGGTAAGCTATTGAACTAACATAAACATAGTGAATTCTAGTTTAGATATCTTTTCAACAAGGAAAAAGTTGTATTCATAAACGGAACAGAGCTTTTTTTATTTTTTATTTTACCATATTTATCTAGAATATTTTAGAATTAAATGTGTTAACTTTGGCATAAGATACATAGTTGTAGACAGTTGTTTTTTTAAACTCAAATATTTGTATTTTTTGACTCGACGTTTTTTTAATAGCATAATCAGTTGATGTGTTGGTGCCAATGTGAGAGAGTAATGTTTTCATCGCTATTTGTTTTACTATCCCTCAATTCTATTATACGGAAATTAACTGCTGGTATTCCCTTGTCCTTTTTATGCATATTTGTTCTTTAAGGAACCCTTTAACATAGTGGTTAAACAAAACTCAGCCTTTATTAACAGTTCCTAGATTCGATAAAATTTTGTGTGAATTGATGAATATTTTTTCATTGTTGTGCCATGTAACGAACAATGTTTCACTCGACTTACTTTACTAGTACCTTGAAAAGGTCTTCAAAGAGTCAAGGGAAGTATAGTATCTTGATCAAAACAAGTATTACGAAGATGTCCAGTACACTGAGAATATATTATTAATATTCCTTGAAACCAAAATGGCAGAGTAATACTGAAATGTTGTTTCTAAGCATCTTAGAATGGAAAATATATGGAAAAATAGGTAATATCTAGTGGTCATTTTGGATTTAAAAATGGCCACTACACGAGTTTTGAAAAAATTGAGAATACATTTCGAAATTTTCATGTTTTACACTTATGAAATGAACCCCAAAATTGGTTTAAACAAGAAAATAGAGACAGATCCTATTTTGCTACCCATGGCATAATACTATAAACAACTAAAAGCACTACCCAAATGGTATGGAATCGTTAGAACAAATAATGTTAACATCACCGTTTACTGATGGAAGTCTAGTAGAACCCAAAGGGTCAATTAAACATCTGGTCTCAGAATGAAAAAATTAAATCATAGGATAGTAGGTGTTTCTATTGCATTAAAAAAACAGCTATAGGAAGTGAACATTATTCTCAAAAAATAATAGAAAAGGTAAATCTACTATAAATCTTAAAAATGCAATCTATGAAATTACCCTCTAACAACATGCATAAACTTTGAAGTCTCCAACTCTTCAAATATGTCAACTAAAACTATGTACACACTAATATCAACTGCATGTATATTGAAGTAGACCTGTTATATCAAAAATTGGAAGATACAAATGAACAAAAATTATGACTTCAGTTGGTATTTCTACAGTCAGTACAAACAGAAGCACTCCATCACTTTCAGGATACTTAAGTGTTAATAAGACAATGTGGAGGATAAAAGAACTCTACTGGGTTGGATACTAAAAATGTGTAGAAGCAAAGAAGCTCATTATTTTGTTGAATTTGTTTCAAGATTTGGAATGCCTATGGAGCTTTTTTTTAGATCAGAGGCAAAACAATGAATCAGTCTTGTTTGTAGAAATGTGTCAAATACTTGAATGAAAGAGACCAGGACAACAACCTCCATCCATCTTCTGATGAAATGGTAGAAAGACATAACTGTACACTTCTAAATCAATTAGACATTTATATGGATGAATATTAGAAAACAATGGATCAAGATCTACACTTGGGTTATCGAACAGCGATAACTAAAGCTAAAGGCAACACACTAGCATCACTTGTTTGTAAAAAACTTAAGGTTTATTGGACCTTCTGTACTCACACCCTGAGAATTATGGCTCAGCAGAGTATTCCACAGAGTATGCAGTGAAACTAATGAACCTCAATGATGCCATACATGATTTTATTCAATAAAAACGTAAATCAGCCAGTGATACGATGAAAAGTCGCTATGGTATAAATTCTGATAAGACCGGATTCCATACTTCTGACATTTTATGGTTTTATAATCCATACTGCAAGAGAAGACGATCTCTGAAGTTGAGTAGGCGCTGGGAAGTGTCCTGTGCTGTAGCCAAAAGAAGCAATGATGTTGTATACAGAATCAGAAGGGAAGGCGGTCCAAGCCTAAGTCATCTACCATGATCGTCTTTGGAAATACCTCGACGAGAGAATTCCAACTGGCTAGCATCAAGGAAGACTTCGCATATGGTAAGTCAACATGTTGATGAGCCCGAGGTGTCTGTCGAGACCACTTTCAGAAATGGAGGCACCAGTGGATTCCCTTAACTATCAACCTGAAAATAATTTCCTAAGTTATAAGACAGCAAGTTTCGATAAATGTGAAGAGGTCATCCCATCCTCGTATCATAAGCTACGAAAACCAAAAATAGTTGGTGACTAGACAGTTTAGGGACGTTAGACGAATAAAGAAAGACTATTTTGTTTTACCAGTCAACATTTTGTTGTATTTTGTTTCACATATTTAATTAATGATTGTCATGTCTGAAGTTGGAAGACATCTGAAAAGTCGCCACTTTAACTTTTTTTTTTTATTGAAAGCCTTCTGCTACATACATGTAAGGCAATTAGCACCCGTTTTCGCCTTTGTTTTATTTTGAATACACTGCTTAAGTCGTCGATTAAAGAATGTTGAATCAATATTTTAGCTATGTTATATTCATGTAAAAATTTCCGAACTGTTAGTAACGTAAGCTGTCAAACAAGTGATTGGAGTGAGTGGACACCGTGCAACATAAGTTGTGGGACTGGTACACGTACTCGTCGCAGACAATACCTGAATCTCATTGCTCGCAAGGTTTGTCGGGAAAACTTAGTGGAAAAGGGAACATGCATGGAAGTTAATAGTTGTAAGGTAAGGCTTAATAATAAGTACTACTTCTTTTAGAGTTTTTAATTGAGGTCCACAACAATAAATTGTTTTTCTAAATTAATTTATTAAACTTGAATCAAGCTACTTTGTGAATAGGGAAAAGCAGCATAATACAGTAATTAATTTTATACCTGAAAAAGAAAAGTCAACTATTCAAAAGCGCTCAGGTTTCTGAGACTTGAAATTTACCCAATTTTTTTGGTGATTGTTTGTGCTAGCTCTTTCATCATGGCTAATTTTACTGAAAGTTAAGATTGAGTGTTAGTCTTGATAACATCGAAATATTTATATTTAATGAAGTTCGTACTTAATCAACAGACTTTCACAAGTGGTGTAACAGTAGCTCCAACTGCTTTCGACGAGTAATGTAACAATGAACGCAGTCTTTTACATTAACCTAAAATATTTTCAACTGCTAATCTGATTCTGCCCTAGGGGAGTCTTGAGAGGAACTATATGTGATGGAAGGAGCCGGGATTCAAACCTGTGTTTTCTTTTTAGAAAGGCAATGTGCAACCACCCAGGCCCTCTAAGGTCTCCTATGAAGAAGGCATTAGATTAGCAGCCGAAACGTAGTGTAAAAGCTCATTGGTAATCAGTGGCTTTAAAATAACTAGAAACTAATTAGTAATTAGACGCGAGCAAAGGCGTTACTAAACGTGACAAGGAATATTTGAATACGTTTTTCACGACTGACCTAATAATAAGCCCAAACACATTTTTAATATCTTACGTTACAGCAGGCAAAACTGTACAAATATTCGGTATTTTCAGATAAACACCAAGTGTGCTGTGACTCAGTGGTCTGGGTGGTCCCCGTGCACAGTCACGTGCGGGAGGGGTATGAAGTTTCGCACTCGACTTTACTTGATCCCCTCGGCACTCGCTTTCTGTAACACAGAACTCATGCAGAAAACCACGTGCGAAGCAGAAAACCCGACATGTATCTCTCATCTTGCAGATGCAAAGGGTGAGTACTGGTATTCGCTATTAAATACTCGGTACTTGCAAGATAATAGTATGTTATTTCAACTATTAAATATGTTAGTATCATATCTAATTCTAATGTCTGTAAAATTCATCAATTCATAATTTTCGCTGTATTATGTTACAAATTGTATTATAAATATTTAAACACACTTTTTATGTCAAATATTTTCACTTATCATGCGTTTGATCTTTTAATGTTTAATATAATTTATGGGCATTAATTGATTGTAATGAACCTTAATTACTGTAAGCCTAACTAAAAATGTATAGTAGTTTATAACTTAACCTTTAGTAACATCATATTTATTAATTAGCTGGTAGCACAATGACGGATGTATAAATAAAACATGGGAAAAAGCCTTGTATCCACTCTTTGAAAATCATACTTAAAATGCCCCTCTCAAAGTGAAGTGGAGCATAGGACTAACATTTGCTGACGATGTTAAACACTCATTATATCCAACAGCATTCTTGTGAAGTTACACTTTACTTAGTGTTCTGAAACTTATAACCAACGTAACTCTCCGGGACAAGAACTGGCCCATTACATCCAAATACCCAAATAATTCAAAATTACAAAATGAAACTTTGTAATGCTATTTTTTTATTAAAAACTAGCTGACGTAGAGGAAGCAAACATTATTTCTTTCTCTTGTTATTAAGTCCATAATGCCCTCATTAATTGCTAATTACATACCATGATTTGTGGAAAGCAGCAATTGATTCATTTAACTGAGTAAGTACTTGCGTCTTTAAATTCAATGTCAAAAATTTATTAAAAGGTGAAAATATGCTCTATTTTAGAGTCTTTTTTTCATTTTTTTTTCTCGAGCGAAAATTCTAAAATTACATAGGCCACGTTTACCGTTGGACAGTTTCCAGTTACCACACCAAAATTATGGTAATCTTACCAATTACCTTGAGTGATTAGTGATTGCACATAATACATCATCTTTATAGTAAGATGTACAGTTTTTGTTTCCCATGTGACACAGCAAGCAAAAAGTTAAGAGTGAGGAAGAGACTCTATAGTACTGGTGAAATATAAATATATATAATGCACATTTCAGATCACTTGCCATTTTCTCTGCACCAATGTGTCATGAGCAGTTTTTGATTAAGTTTTAAACTGATTAACATTTAGAGTATTTATAAATTTATGAATGAACATTAAAACCTTTTTATTAGAATATATAGACAGTGACTGTATTTTTGCTAATGGTGTACATAAAAATAAAACCAAGATACATCTTAGTCAGTTAGATTTTATGTATTCGTTCTGATTACTTGTTCTAACCTTAAACATAGAGTCTGGATTGCAGGCGATACAGATCACTGAAGTGTGATCTGCCAAGATAAACCTTCCACTATTTTACATTGATTTTGCTATACAAGATCTATAACACAGTTAATTTGGATTTTTCTTTGAAGTTGGTTTTTTGAAAACATAAAAATATTTTATTTTAACTTTATTTTGGTTTACTTTTTCTTCCCATTTCAGAAATCTGCATGATGCAGAAAGATATGGGCCCTTGTCGAGGTTTGTTTAAACGCTGGTATTATGATACAGATAAGCAGTCTTGCATTCAATTTGTCTACGGTGGTTGTCGTGGCAACAAGAACAATTTCCATAACTATTTTGACTGTAGAAGAACATGCCAAGACATGCTAAGGGGTATGTCGTAAAATTTCCATTTATATATTTTGAAGTAATAGTCAACACTTATGCTAAGGTTAGTTTTATCTTAAGTTCCTGGTACCTTGGTGCTGTTACATTTTATATTCTACTTTTTAAACTTTGCTTGATTACGATCACTTTCCAAAAATTTGATACTAGATCACTATATATTAAAGTAAGCGTAAACTGAACTCAGCAAATGTTTCCTAGATGTGAAGTGGAGAAACTACATTTATTCTTAACTTTTTTAAAAAATTATTTTCCAATTGTACTAACTAGCTGCTTAATTAGCTACTAACTTTACTTCTGAAACGTGAAATACAAATACTAATGAAAATCAAAACACACATTTCAACAATAAGAACAAACAAACAATTGAACATTCGGAATATTAGTTTCGGTTTAGTTTGTGATATTGACCTGTAAAAAACAACAACATAATCCTGTAGTGCTGAATGTTCTTATGTTAGCTGAGAAGTCTGGAGGTAATAAAAAGTAAAGAGAATTCACTACTGTAACTTTCAGACGATTCTGATTCGATTATATATTTATAGAGGATCCTGGTGTTTTTAATATCTTTATCAATTATAAGGTACAAATTCTTCCTTGTTTACAGCGAGGTTTCAAATTATCTTCGCTTGTAAATCAGTTGTAATTGTAGTTATTTTACATTTAACCTAATTTACATTTACATTTAACCTATTCTGTAGTTGCATTTACACATTGTATGAAACAAACAAAAAAACCCAACAGAAAGTTTACTGTATTAACCAAAGATTAAAATATACGGTTCTTTTTCCAATTTTTTAGACTTTCTTCACTCCTTCGGGTCAAAGTTCACATACAAAATAGACAATATCCTCATTCAACTGGAAAATGGAGAGATGTGTGGTGTGTGAGAACTCTTCTTATCTCTAACTGTGGTGCATACAACATAGGCATGCTTGTTTGCTTGGTAAACAGTGCATCCGGAATTACTGGCATGTTGTTATGATATTGCTATGCGTAGTTTTCTCATCAAGTATATTTCATACTGTGATAATAATCACAAGTGTTACCTATTCAAATCAACAATATCTTGTTGAACAAAAACGTATAATAGACATTTAATCATATTCTTACAAGTGTAGCCAAATTTATCACGTCTGTGTTTGATTGTTTTTGACACTTGTAGTCGCTTCTGTTGACATTTGTGGGCGTTGCAAGCATGTTTTCTTTTAAACAGGTTTGACGTAGTTTTCACTATTTTTTTTTGCATGAGTTGTATTATGAACAAGGATTTGCTAATATTATACATACAGTGTAAGTTCTTGTAGATTTTATTTTTGTTATTCTTTCAGGATAAAGAAAAACAACTACTTATCTTAAATTTATTAATATGATACCATGTGCCAAGTTCTGGCTTCTCCATGGGTTCTACAAGATGATCATACACTAATTAGAGTTATTAAAATATCCGTTGTTAATTATAATTAATTAAATTATTCCTGTAATGCATTGATATTTTTCCATAATTTATAATAAACTACAATTGTTTAATTTCTTTTTTATTGTTTAAGTTAACAATATCTTTATTCAAGTACGTGGGCCAGTCATCAAATTGATCAATTCTTTGTGTTGGTTTCTTTCTCGAACGTTATTTTGGTAATAACAAATATATATATATATTTATATATGTATGTAAATTTTGGTAATAACATATATATATATTTATATATGTATGTAAATCATTTTAATCTAATGACTAAATATTTTTGGAAAAGTCTGAATCTATCACAAGTGTTTTTTTCTTTTTTCTAAGAAATTTTAAGAACTACCATATCCTTCCAAAGCAAATGACTTTTAACCAAGTACGAACAAGACATTTATTGGTTGATATTTTACGCCTGTATCCCTCCCTAAACGAAGTATTTTCTAGACTATTTCATTCTTAGAAAAAAAACAACTTTAAATATTCTATACACAGTATTTCTTAACAATCTTTACGTTACCTATAATATCTCCCAACGTGAAGTCTATCAGGTCTGAAGTTTCTTATGGCCTATTGGTGCAGACTTTCACCTGCACAGTGGTTGAAACGTTACTTATCTCTGTATTATCATCTATAACTCTTCGCAATATTTTTTCAATATTTCAGTTACTTCGCTTCAATATAATTAATGATTCGACACTTATTCACGGTATGTCTGAGGAAATTTTACTCTTACATTTTTGATTCTCAAAATTATTATAAGAATTATTTATATCTGTATTACATTCACAATACCTTCGAAATACTTTATCTTTCAATATATATCGTTTACATTGATTCCTAACAACATTAATATTTCAATACATAATCTGTATTATATATGACCAACATTGTTTATCAATACATAATCTGTATTATATATGACCAACATTGTTTATCAATACATAATCTGTATTATATGTGACCAACATTGTTTATCAATACATCATCTATATTATATGTGACCAACATTGTTTATCAATACATCATCTATATTATATATGACCAACATTGTTTATCAATACATCACCTATATTATATCTGACGAACATTGTTTATCAATACATCATCTATATTATATATGACCAACATTGGTTATCAATACATCACCTGTATTATATATGACCAATATTGTTTATCAATACGTCATCAGTATTATATATGACCAATATTGTTTATCAATACATCATCTATATTATATATGACTAACATT
>NW_013668129.1:88915-90128 GCF_000517525.1 Limulus polyphemus
ATATATGACCAACATTGTTTATCAATAGATAATCTGTATTATGCATGACCAACATTGTTTATCAATACATAATCTATATTATATATGACCAACATTGTTTATCAATACGTCATTTATATTATATATGACCAATACTGTTTATCAATACGTCATCTATATTATATATGACCAATATTGTTTATCAATATATCATCTATGTTATATATGACCAACATTGTTTATCAATACATCATCTATATTATTAATGACCAACATTGTTTATCAATACATCACCTGTATTATATATGACCAATATTGTTTGTCAATATCATCTATATTATTAATGACCAACATTGTTTACCAATACATCATCTATATTATATATGACCAATATTGTTTATCAATATCATCTATATTATATATGACCAATATTGTTTATCAATATCATCTATATTATATATGACGAACATTGTTTATCAATACATCATCTATATTATACATGACCAACATTGTTTATCAATACATCACCTGTATTATATATGACCAACATTGTTTATCAATAGATAATCTGTATTATATATGACCAACATTGTTTATCAGTACATCATGTATATTATATATGACGGTTGGTCATATATAACATAGATGATATATTGATAAACAATATTGGTCATATATAATACAGGTGATGTATTGATAAACAATATTGGTCATATATAATACAGGTGATGTATTGATAAACAATGTTCGTCATATATAATATAGATGATGTATTGATAAACAATGTTCAAACAATATTGGTCATATATAATACAGGTGATGTATTGATAAACAATGTTGGTCATATATAATATAGATGATATTGATAAACAATATTGGTCATATATTATATAGATGAGGTAGTGGTAAACAATGTTGGTCATTAATAATATAGATGATGTATTGATAAACAATGTTGGTCATTAATAATATAGATGATGTATTGATAAACAATTTCAATACGTCATCTATATTATATATGACCAACATTGTTTATCAATAGATAATCTGTATTATATGTGACCAACATTGTTTATCAATACATCATCTATATTATATATGACTAACATTGTTTATCAATACATCATCAATATTATTAAGGACCAACATTGTTTATCAATACGTCATCTATATTATATATGACCAATATTGTTTATCAATACGTCATCTATATTATATATGACCAATATTGTTT
>NW_013668129.1:91128-96688 GCF_000517525.1 Limulus polyphemus
TACATCATCTATATTATATATGACCAACATTGTTTATCAATACGTCATCTATATTATATATGACCAATATTGTTTATCAATACATCATCTATAACGATTAAAAATAAGATTCCTATTCATTATTTCGCTCCTAGTTCCTCTGAGTACGCTGGCCACGTCACCTAGCAGAGGTTATAACCAGAACAGTATGCATGTAATTGACTGCCAAGTTTCTGAATGGTCAGAATTTAGTTCGTGCAGCGCGACTTGTGGGAAAGCACGGAGAAGACGTTACAGAAGAATTGAGGTGCATCCTCAAAATGGAGGAGCTGAGTGTCCTAAAAAACTCGTACAGCGTCGAAAGTGCAAGAGCAATCCAAAATGTCGTATGTATACACTATTATTTACTAGTTATAATGAAATGTTATGTTAGTGAACAATGTACATGAAAAATAAGAAAACATATGTATACAGAAGTTTAACGATACTTTTTAATTACGACTGAAATAATCTTATATAGTGTACTGTCGCTACAAATACAAACTATGGCACATGTTTAATACCTAGATATTTGGTTTACGACAAATTCCGACATTCGACAGTGCAATGCGGCACAAGATAGACTTATGACTGTAGGATTATGTCACAGCCCTTTCCGAAGAAGAATGTTCGTGTTGAGATTGATAAACGATGTTGAGCCAAAAAGAGTCAACATTTAAAAAAAAAGAACCCTCTGACCCAAAATTCTGTTCACGAAACTGCAAACAAAGATTCGAGATTGAAGAAAACACGCAATCAAGAGCGCACACTCTTCCAGCAAGTTCTCGAAATCAACGACTGTTTGCATGAGGAAGGAGATAAAATAAACTGGAATTACGATAATGTCTTTCGATGACGTGACTGCCATATCTTCATTTGCAACTCCAGTGGCTTTTGTGAGCGTATAGGTGATTTACAAGCCGACGTCTACGCACATTAGAGGGTCCGCGGAAAGTTCGTCAAAATGTGTGATGTAAGACTGTCTTCACTGAACCTTGTTGCAATGGAGATTGTGGTGTCGGGCAACAGTACATAATCAAGGCCATAAAACTAAGCACGATCAACGATATAGGAAGTAGTTATAAATGTATCATAGGATCTGGAACATAGTTCTCATGATGTGCCATGAGTATGTAACATGTATCTTTCTGTAACTGGGTTTAATGTGACGCATTGAAATAGTTACGAATTAGAGAATTTCGTATTTGAATTAAATTATTATTACCAGTAGAACTGGTCAGACTCGTTAATGGCCGATGTGTATAACACTCGTGTTTTTATAAAAACATAATGGATAGAAAAGGTGGTCAATTTATAAAATAAACAATAAATTAAATATGATTTTCGGAACAAAATCTATAATAGTAAACTTAGTTCTCAACTTGAAATTATTGTAGTAGTATATAATGAAACTGATTTCTATTTTGTGTGCTTATGTTGTTGCAATTGTGTTTTCTCATGCAGCCAAGAATGCAGAACAAGAAGATGCGGGTAGGAAAATATATTTATTATATAGATAAATAGAGTTATATTATGGGCTTCACAAAGATAAAGTTGACTGTCAAAGAAATAAATCGTACAGTAAAAAAGAAAAAGGGAAACAAAAATAGCTGATTTGTTTAGCTTTTTCTACAGATTTTCGTGTAGTTATTTAACTTGATATGTATATCAGTATAATGGGGAGTGACGAATCAGAAACCAGACTCCAGGAAAAATCTTTGTATTTAGGTCTATTACTGAATTTGTGACACATCTTATTCTTAGTAAAACAAAACTGTAAACATTTATATGTTTACTTTATATTCGGTAAAAGTAATACTTAAACACACTTTCAGTCATCATTCGGCATGTCGGGGACTATTTATCAAATTCTTCAACTCTTTGTTGGACAAGATTCGTTTACATTTGCTATAGATCTGCTGTCACATATTAGCAATGTTACTGATACAACATTCTTTGACATTTTTTTTTCACGAAAAGTCACGACTTATCAGAATGATTGTAATTATTTATAAAATTGGTAAATTATCTGATTTTATGCTAAACTAGCTATAATTAAGTTTTGTGCCCCATTTCAATACATTTCTGTAGCTGTGGATTGCAAGATGACCTCTTGGAGTCAATGGTCTCCCTGTTCAGTGAGTTGTGGCCCAGGTGGCTTTCAGAAAAGGGTTAGAGAAATAAAAAGAGAACCAAAACGTGGAGGTCTTTCTTGTAAACCTCTGATAGAAGAACAACCGTGCAATCAGAAAATGTGTCATTATTAATGGTAAGTTTATGTATACCCTTGGCTACTTTAGATAAAGGATGATGTTTTTGTTTTATATTTCCATCATTGTTTTATCTACTTTTTTATTTCGGTTAGATAGCTTCATCTAATGTTTTAAACAGAAAGCTGTTTCCATTTCTTATACAATTGTATACGTCTATGCACTTAACGCATAGTTCTGGTGTATAATCTAAGCAAATGTTGCTGGAAAACAAAATTTTATAAATCAATATTAAAGTCTGCTTCGTTTTGTGGATGTGTTCTCCAAGTTTTACCTACGCGTCGTTATGTTAAAAATTGCCTTACATTTCACCTGTACACAACATGAGAAGTCTAGATAACGTTTGTTCAACCCATAAGTCATGGCAGGATGAGAGGAAAGAGTCACATAGAAAACTGTTCTAAATCCAAGTACTTTTGAATAACGATAATCGTGAGGTAAATAGTATTATAGTGCTATTATGATGATAGACGCATATGCTACACATTCCTTCAACAAATTTGTATTCTATTCCCTTAAAGCAGCTGAGTTTTTAATTAATGTCTCTGTAAAGATATAACAAGACATGGTTTCCAAGGAAACCGAAAAATGAGATGAGTAGATCGTTAGTAAAACAGTAACATAACTTCCTCAATTATGCGAATTGAAGATGGGGAAGATTAAAAGATGCTAGAAGGTTGGAAAACAAATAAATGTAATAGACACAATACACGCTTAAGAGCCATTTTTGGATCCATTCAGTAATATCAAGGGGCTGGTAGTCATACATATACAGTACATTCAGGTTGGCCGAAAGTGACAGGCATTCACTTTGTTAAGAAGTCTAGGAACACTGAATATAATGTTTGTAACAGTGACTTTGACTTCTTCAGGGATGTCGGTATTCTGAAAGGACTAGAGCCCACAAACTATACCACATCCCTGAGAACGTTTTGTCTGTCAATATCGGAATTATGCTTTCCTGATAATTTTGTGGGGTGATAAGTTATGTTTCAATGTGATACGTTAATATGTAGGCATTTGAACATTGGGCATGCCGGCATGGGATCTTTACCCCGTACAGTGCCTGTCAGCTTAAATGCCTTTAGATGTTATGAAATCTTAAATGGGCATGCGCTAGGGGCTTTGCTTAATTCATTTTTGGTCAGTAGGACCAGTAGAATAATTCTTCCTGCCACAAAGCACGACGACTAGTCATAATATTAGTGTTTTGGAATGATCCACTTACAGACCAGATCTTCACCTCTTAGAACATCCTTAGGAATTAACTCTGAAAGTAACACCATAGCCAGACTTCAACTCGAACTTACATTTGTAATAACAATAGGAACAAGTTGCTCATGACACCTATCGAAACATAACTGGAAGCAACTCCTCACCAAATAGTATCAGTCAGCGATGGCCTACGCCATATTAGGACAGTGATTATCAGTAACCCATGTATGTACATGTCTTGATACTGTCAGTATGGAAGCTTATATATATATATATATGTTCAAACACATACAAATACCGATTTTAACGAACGTTTTTATTTCTTTTTTTTTAGGTTGATGAACTTTTCAATTGTGGACAGACCATTATACTCGGTGTTTGTTCACTAACATTGTACATAGTGTATCATTGTATGGCATTCATACCGTGTAATCGTATTAGAGAATTCCAAACGCTGTGCACTCTGTGGATTGTAAAAGGTTGCATATTCACGGTAATAAAACATTCAGGATTATATCCTTTTTTTTTTCGCACGAAAACCTGTTTTATTAAGGTACGATCTTTTATTTGAACTTAATGCCCTCAGGGTGAAACATGATAAATAAACCACAACGTTTAATACTAGTAGTTGATCTTTGTACGCTGAAGGTTTTAATAATATTGAATCTCAATAATAATAACCAGGAAAGAACGTGATAAATCAACTACAACGTTTAATACTAGTAGTTGATCTTTGTACGCTGAAGGTTTTAATAATATTGAATCTCAATAATAATAACCAGGAAAGAACGGGATAAATCAACCACATCATTTAATACTAGTAGTGGATCTTTGTACGCTAAAGGTTTTAATAATATTGAATCTCAATAATAATAACCAGGAAAGAACGTGATAAATCAACCACAACATTTAATACTAGTAGTGGATCTTTGTACGCTGAAGGTTTTAATAATATTGAATCTCAATAATAATAACCAGGAAAGAACGGGATAAATCAACCACAACGTTTAATACTAGTAGTTGATCTTTGTACGCTGAAGGTTTTAATAATATTGAATCTCAATAATAATAACCAGGAAAGAACGGGATAAATCAACCACAAAGTTTAATACTAGTGGTTGATATTTTCTTAGTATTGTTAGGTACAATGAAAGTTTTCCAAATATTTAATGATAATATATATTTTGTTCGAAATATTTCGTATTGTAGTTTGAGATTGGTTACAGATATTCACGTAATTAATTTTAATATTTGATTTCAATTTATTATTTGAGAAAAAACACACCAAAAACAAATTTGACACAGAAATCACCTAATGCTAGATACCTAAGTTTATAGTAAGTAAATGAATAAACAGCATTAATATTTGACAAATAATTAACTAACACTAAAGTTTAACTTAGAGCATCACATGTTTATCAGATTGACATGTTATTAAATAGATCAGACGTAAATAAGTTCTCGGGAACTAAAAAAATATTAATTAAAAATTATAATCTAAAATGTTAAGTTGCACATTGAAATAAAACACGTTTGTTACTTCTTGATAACAATCAATAATTTATTTAAAATATTTAATCTTAAATGTAAAACTTTTCACAAAACAGGAATCTGTCTGCTCTATATTTCCTATATCTCTAAGTCAGGGAAATATCGAATATTACAAGTTAAGAAGAAGAAACGACCAATTGAACACTTCATTATAAGAATTAATATGAAATTCATAAGGAAGTCTAAATAAAAAATATTTTGATGGCCGTAAGAGTAAAATCGATTTTATTCTTTGATTGTTTAGTAAACATTTTGTATGGTTGAATGTACAAAAATAAGTTTCATGATTTCTGAGTATTGAAGACGTTTTGTTACATTAATCATTCATAACATTACAAAGAAAGAGTTAGAAAATAAACTTTACGTCCGGTATAACATACATATATATATATATATATAGATATATCTTTCTATAAAACAAGCTTTACGTCGGGTATAACATAGATATATCTTTCTATAAACTAAACTTTACGTCGGGTATAACATAGATATATCTTTCTATAAAC
>NW_013668129.1:97442-101828 GCF_000517525.1 Limulus polyphemus
ATAAAACAAGCTTTACGTCGGGTATAACATAGATATATCTTTCTATAAACTAAACTTTACGTCGGGTATAACATAGATATATCTTTCTATAAACTAAACTTTACGTCAAGTATAACATAGATATATCTTTATATAAAATAAACTTTACGTCCGGTATAACACACACACACATATATATATAGATATATCTTTCTATAAAATAAGCTTTACGTCGGGTATAACATAGATATATCTTTCTATAAACTAAACTTTACGTCGGGTATAACATAGATATATCTTTCTATAAAATAAACTTTACGTCGGGTATAACATAGATATATCTTTCTATAAAATAAACTTTACGTCGGGTATAACATAGATACATCTTTCTATAAAATAAACTTTACGTCGGGTATAACATAGATACATCTTTCTATAAAATAAACGTTACGTCGGGTATAACATAGATATATCTTTCTATAAAATAAACTTTACGTCGAGTATAACATAGATATATCTTTCTATAAAGCAAACTTTACGTCGGGTATTACATAGATATATCTTTCTATAAAATAAACTTTACGTCGGGTATAACATAGATATATCTTTATATAAAATAAACTTTACGTCAAGTATAACATAGATATATATTTATATAAAATAAACTTTACGTCGGGTATAAGATAGATATATCTTTATATAAAATAAACTTTACGTCGGGTATAAGATAGATATATCTTTCTATTTCACATTAAATATCTCGTGTTTTAGACGCGTGGATAACATTACGTTAACCACAACTTCACTGTGACCCCCCCCCCCCCATCTAAAAATATGGCGATGCATAAGCTTATTGCACGTAACAGAAGGTATCTTGTTCGGTTGTAGTTAGTTCGTCGACAAGTGTGGTTTACAATTGGTCCACGTATGGTGGCAAATGTTATGTTCATGTTTATCTAAGATTTTTCAAGCGGATTTTTCTGGCCATGTTTTTCCAACTGATTACGTACAATAAGAGCTTAGTGGATTGTTGCATTACGTTTTCGTAAAAGGCCACGCTATCCGGGTGGAAATGCAACGTTGGAGGGTGGACATGATCGGCAGTAATGTTCAGGTACACACAAGGTGTTCTTTGACCTTGTAAAGGGAAACAAAACACACATTTACTGCCATGAAGATCTTTTCGATACCATTAAACCACCTCCAATAGTTTGCACTGTTGATACAACACAAACAGAGTTAATCTTGTGATTTTTTACATAGTTTTACTTCACCTTCAATATAGACTCGTCAAATCACACCATGAAACTTCCAGCCATTCATTGTCCATGCTCTGCTTTCTAAGCACAACATAAGCCACGGTATGGGTGGGCTGTCAGCTGCTTTATGACCATTTCTGTAATGACTCGGGCAGAGGTAGCCGAAACCTGACCACTGACGAAAGAATTGGTCATTTGGGACACATTCTTCCATCAGTGGTTAATGGCCAGTTTTTTATAGTGAAATACATATTCCCTGTCGATTGCCGCAGTTAATAAGCTGACATGTTAGATGTTTATGAACAGCCAGTCATAAAAATATGTAGTCTGTGATAATGCCACTATACTATCATGCTTCTTTGAAAGTCGAAAATAAGCTTACTTTTTCCGGTTGTCACGTAGGCTAATCATGACATCTGCGTGTTTATAGGGTTAGCAGCTATTTGACTTATCACGTAATCAAACTATTTTTTTCATATCTTAATGCATGAAGTACTATACATATTTATATATGGGGGCCAGTAACGTGGCAAGTTAATGTTGGAGAAGATAATATCTTTTGGAGTAATTTGCTTTCACTGCATGTGTGTTATTTATACTATAAGCACCCATCTTCAGATAACTTTCATCATTATAACATCAAAAAACATTACAGTAAAGAATACTGATATCCTTCTTTACACCAACTATCCAATTTTCTAGATGTTGGAAAATGTTGATAATATATTAAGAAATACATTAATGTTTACTAAAACACAGGCCTGGTGGTTATGGCGCTCGATTCGCGATTTGAGGTCACGGGTTCGGATCTTCGTCACAACAAAGATGCTCGCCCTTTTTGCTTTGAGGCCGTGGTAATGTGACGATCAATCTCACTATTTGTTGATGAAAGAGTAGTCCAAGAGTTGGTAGTGGAAGCTGCCTTCCCTCTAGTCTATCACTGCTAAATTAGGGATGGTTAGCGCAGATAGCCCCCGTGTAGCTTCACGTGAATTTCAAAATAAACCAAATACTTCAAAGCCTTAGGGACCATTTCTTTTCTGTTTCTAGCCTATCTAATTACTCCACAATATCACTGTCTTCCATTTCCCTGGAAGAAAATAAATGTTATAACAAATAGTCTGGAAACATATCATGTGATGTAACCAAAGTGACGCTTTTGATCATATCTCTTATTACGTCGTAAATGTCTTGGAAGATGTGAACAGCACGTGAATATCTTGAAGCGTTTTTTGTACAACGTAATCCTTTATTAGGTACACATAGGATTTTAATGCCAGAAAACCTTTATTTACATAAAACGTACGGGTAACTTAATATGTATTCAGAAACATTGTGAAAAACCTTAATGGCTTCCGAGTAACGTTACCCCTTTCCTCAAAATGTACACGTAACTGAACTAATGCTGGATCTTTGGATGAACTGAAAAAACTATGAAAATATTTAACAAAGAGGAACGACAGAAACAGAGCTGCTTAAGCTTCCTGTCGTGGAGGAAGCTTAGCTGTAAGATTGGTTCCACTTAGTATATTACAAGCGTAACTTTTTGTTACATAAACCAGGCGTAACAAAGAAAACTAGATATATTGTGTATGGAATGATAATAAGGAGAGATAGATAAGTCACATTTACATATATATATATTTATGTAAAATACAACATTGTTATTATAGATGTACGCGTCAACAAATATATGAACGTTACTGCAAAACTATAGCAAATCAATGTAAAATTTTACCATTTAAACAAAAGTATAAATGACATCATCTTAAAGTAAAAATGTCTGCGGCTATAGCACCCAAAAGTATCGAGGATATTCTGACTGCCAGACATAATCAAAATAACAGATGCAAAACTAGAAAGCAAGCTACAGATTCAACAAAAAGTTAGGATCTGGGTTCTAGAACCCACAACATAGGGGATCCCACTAACACTCACTGTCTATAGCCGGTTGTGGGCATGATAGTTACCCCCTAAAGACATAAAAAATATAAATTTGGTGTCATCAACCACCTTCGATTTCTATCAAAAAATATCACTCAACCTACACAATTTTTTCATAGCTCTAATAATACATAATATAGTAATTGTAGTGCTATAGTAATATATATATATATGAAGTTATAAACTATAAACCCATATAGTACTTCATCTATTGATAATTTTACTTTACATTGATAAACGTCAATAAATCATTTTCCTAAAGAAACAAAAATTTGATGATATCCCAGATATACATATAAGTTAAACTACTAAGTTTATTTATGTGTTTTGTTCTAAATCAAAGTATGGAAGATTTTGTGATTACGTAGACGTGGTGACAATCAGAAACATAATTAAAGTATTTTGGCACTTGTGTATAAAGTTAAAATCATAAATAATATTCAACGTTAAACTGGTTTTAATCAGAAACATACTTGTCAGTGAACGCTTTGTAGGCCTACTGTTCTTATCATTTTATTCGTTTCATCATTAGACACAACATGGGATTTCCTCGTCAGTGATTTTCTTTTCAAACAGCATTCTCCTTTCTCGAAACTTCAAACATGTGGGTTAGATACGTTAAAGAATAGCCAGTAATATTCAGATGAAGTTTCTCTTGTATTTCTCTTTTCTGAAGATACAACAGCTAACATACATCTCAATACTTTTCGGTTAAGGATCACCTTATTGATATCGTGGAAGAAGTTTAGCAATGTTGAAGTTACTCATTAGGAGGTCATGCTAGAAACATAGCCATAAAATTAGACAATAGCAGGTCCTGCTAAAAATCTAGATTTGAAGTGGCACAATAACAAGTCCTGCTAGAAACATAGCCTTAAAGTTGTACAGTAGCAGGACGTGCTAGAAACTTAGCTTTGAACTTGCAGATGGAGGTCGTTCTAGAAATCTAGCCTTGAAGTTGCACAGATGGAGGTCGTCCAAGAAACCACACCTTGAAGTTGCACAGATGGAGGTCGTCCAAGAAACCATGCCTTGAAGTTGCACAGATGGAGGTCGTCCAAGAAACCATGCCTTGAAGTTGCACAGATGGAGGTCGTCCTAGAAACCATGCCTTAAAGTTGCACAGATGGAGGTCGTCCAAGAAACCATGCCTTGAAGTTGCACAGATGGAGGTCGTCCAAGAAACCATGCCTTGAAGATGCAC
>NW_013668129.1:101973-114855 GCF_000517525.1 Limulus polyphemus
GCACAGATGGAGGTCGTCCTAGAAACCATGCCTTGAAGTTGCACAGATGGAGGTCGTCCAAGAAACCATGCCTTGAAGTTGCACAGTAACAGGTCCTCTAGATCCACAATATTTTTTCACATCTGGGATATCTTTTTCATTTAAGTTTCAACATCTTTAAAATGTGAAACTATAATTATGCAACATATTGATAGTAACACTTCTGCAAATTTTATTCAGTTTTATTATAAGAATTAAATCAAATTTTCTAAGATATATCGTTGTAGTAAGAACAGTTAAAACCTCTTAATTAAAGAAACATTTTCTTATTCGAGGTTTCATTAACATTGCTGGATACTGTGAAGAATAAGCTGTGTTCGTAAGTAAATATATATCCATTTAAATTTCTACGTACGAGTCCTTCGAAGTTATCAGCGTAAATTTTGCAATATATAAAAAAAAGCTGATTTCAAAGAGTTAGTGGTCCGTTAGCGTAAAGATACATAATGGGCGTCTGCACTCTGTTCAATGTGGGAAAACCAAACTCTAGATTTGAGTATTGTAAATCCACATTCACCGCTGACCCACGAGAAAGGCAAGTAATCTCACTCAGTAAAGACGTATATTCGCGCTACTTTCGCTGGTGTTGTAAATGCAGTATGATTTGTTATAGACGTCTTAATACGTATCATTCATGTATTTTTAATTACTCTGTCAACTAATATGATTCCAGAGTCATGCTAACTAAGAGAAGGCTTGTGGTATGTTTAATGTAAATTATATTTTAAAGCAAACAGATAAAAGAAGAAGAAGAATCAGTGTTTTCCGGTTTTGTATTAAATAAAATTCGACAATTACTTTCATCATTAATGTCCTCTAGTAGGTCAGCTGTAAATTTACGGAAATACAACACTAATATTTGAGGTTCGATTTCCCACAGTGGACATTAAACGCTTAAAAACGTGCTAAATGAATGAATTCAACTTAAGTCTCTGCATGAGAAAAGTATAAGAAAATTCGATGTTATAGCAAGGCATTCTATTAGCTTGGTATCAAATTATTCGAAGGATAGGGGTGTTCACTCTTTATGTTTAACAGTTGGCTGTCATAAAACTTTCATTAAAAAAGAAATAGTTTGGGAATATAAGTAAATAGAAAAGAAAGAAACATGTATAGGAAGGTAACTGTATTGTCATTATTGTATAACATTATAATTACATAAGTAGATACTAGATGGCAGCACATTGAAAAGAAGTTTCGGTAATGTTACCTAAAAAATATAATTTATAATAAAATACGGAAGGAAAGACTATTTATTATTACAATTAAGACTTGTAGATAACACCGAGAAACAAAACTATAAAATTAAAACAATACACATATATTATAAAGTAACTAAGAGTAAAAAGGTCAGAATATATACAAACATTTCAGAATATATTTCACACCTCAAACGCAGAGATATCCGTGATCAAGCGCCAGTAAATCTTTAACTCCTATTAATTGTAAAATGAAATCGCTCGTCCACTTAGCTCTCATTGGCAATATCAAATGTGAGTTGAACAAATTGTACAAAGAACAATTGTGAGAAAATCAAAACTTCAGAAGATTTATGATGATCGTTTAGACTATAACTTACTAGTTCGCGAAAATGTTTTTTGATTGTTTACGAATAATTAATAACATAAATTTTTGAACCGCTAGCGAACTAAATCTATTAGATACTTTTGGCGAATGTTATTGTCAATCCAAGTACAGTTTACACACAACTGTTGGTAGTAAACGTGGCTAATCAATCTTTCCCTAGTGTCATGATATAAAAAGACTGTTTGGTTTAAATATTAGTAATTAATTTATATTTGTGAGTGAATATTTTATTATTTTAAGTTTTGTTATAATAAGAGTTCAAAGCAGACGATTGTAGAAGGTTTTGTTAATAATTAATTGGTGTCGAGAATATAGAAAGTGGCCAGACAACTATGTAACAAAGATATAAATAGCGTGAGACGAGCGGGAAGCAGCAGACAGACAGTATTAGATAGGTAAAAGCAAAGAGAATATAGTTGGTGTGAAGTTAAGTAACGTAATGTGATAGGCCTAACGTTTAATATATATATTATAGTGAAACTAACAGTAGAAAAGGAAATAAGAAAAATAAATGTATTCTGTCAAAGCGAAATTCTAAAGCAATTGAATCAGCCTGAGTGCACTTTGACAAAAGGAACATAGGATCTTCAGAAGAAAGAATACCACAATCGTAAGTGAATCACACCAGACTAATATTGCGATAGTATTAGAGTTCGTCTTGTCAACTGAGATTCTAAAGTAAGTGAACAGTCCTAAGTGGACTTTTGACAATAAGAGGAGAACTATACATATACTGACATAACGTTTACGATATGCTTATATTGTCTATAGTGTGAACACTTTATTGTACGTACGTTTAACTTGTTCCGAATATATATATATAAAGTGTGTGGTGTTTATTCATCGTTGAATTTATCGCTAACAAGTCACAGACACCTACTGTAGAAGAATCCTAAGCCCAACAACAACATAGTATTGTTACGCCTCCGTTTATTAATTAACTTTCCGTAACTTCGCTCCGACGAAACTTTAACGACACAAGTCTTTACTTAATAAAACTGGTTTATTCTTTCCGAATATAACATTACCGATACACTCAACCTCAACAATCGCGCTAAACAAACGCTATAACAACGAACGTCAATAATACTTCTGACTGCAGTTCAATTACTCACTATCTACACAGACATTACCTTGTCACGTTGTCCCCCTCTTTTATATACCCGACTACCCTATATCTAGTAAGAACTAGAACATTCGCCAAAGTACAGGATAATTCTAGAAAGTAGAGAGCGTGAGAATCACATGATCTCGATGACGCAACAGTATATATTTATATTATTAAGAAATATAAGTAAAAGCCATTTATCGACAATTGGCAAAAACAATAACATCAAAAAACAAAACAAAAACATAACCCATATACATATGTAATATCATTTTTTAAAATCTGACACCAAGCAACTGGAAGTGATGGTTTCACACACTGCCAGTGTCTTCCATAATTCATTAGATGACGATCTTATTGGGAGATAAGCACGCTTCACCACCAGGTAAGAAAGGAACTACAAAGCTTTTTCGTATCAAGTATATAATTCATGGATATATTGCAGCATTCAAGCCTTTTCCAAACGAACTTGGACTAAGGATTCAATTGTTTGACGAAACTCTTCAATCAATTGCAATAGTTTAAAACTACTTTAGTCATCAGAATTGCGTATAACATAGAGTGCAATTCAACAATCATAAAACGCACATTAAATATTTCAACTTAATCATCAGCATTGAGAATATTACGAATTTTCCAGGTTTTAAGCGAGGATGGTTATTTATCTTTAGAATCATTAAATATTTCAACAATAGTTCATATGATCTGTAATAAATCATCTGTTATTCACTAGGAATTATCGAGATTTTAATGCCAAGATTCTTAAAAAAATACAGTATTTATTTGAACTTTCATAAGTAAAACAAGATATACTTAATTATGAAATGCCAGACCTGGATTTTTAAAAAGGACACATCTAAACTTCATAAAACCTTTAAATCTATAATATAATCTTCATAACTTCAGGACTTCTAGTTCGACAGTATAACATTGACGCAAGAAGTTAGGAAAAGAACCAGAAAGAAAGCTAAATTTATCACTAAAATCTGTTTGACAATACAATACTTACAAACTCTGTTTAAATATAACTCACATCACTTCTAACTGAGATCAAGCAATATCTAATCTATTCTTTACATACTCAAACGTCTGGCACATAAGTCTTCTTCTTCTGGTGTATATGAAATCATAAAGTATGACCAAAAACATAAAGCTCTTCTATCTTAGCAGGATGAGTTACAGATAATAAATCGCAGAAGTGACTTTAAAATAAAATAGCAGAATTAGTAACCTTCAGTGTAAGTAAATTAGACAACTGTAGACCACCTAATAAAGAAATAAGAGTAAAAAATAGCTTCAAAAGAGCCAAAAAATTGCATAGACACTTAATTTCATTTTCATAACGGGGACACACACACACAAAAAATCATGTTCAATAGTTTCCAAAGAGGTCTGACAATACGAACAATATTGGTAAAATCCACATCAATTTTCCTATCAATATTAATAACCTAGAAGAACATTTTCTGTAAGAGGCAGAATCTGTGAAAGGAAAAGTAGCAGACTCCATACATCTTAGCAAAAAAGGCAGCAAATGCTACACATCAATCAACTGTAAAAGTAAGAAACTGACCTTGATGTTTGCTACTGACAGAAAAAAAAACCAGGTGAACACAACAAAAATTTCAAACTTCTTCCAAACAACAGGTAGATGAGAATAACTTTTTAAAAAATGAACAAGATTTCCTCCAACAATGTATATTTCGATTCCAGATGAAGTTTTGAATTTTTGGCTTTGATTACTCTATATATATATCTTCATATTATTTTGAGTAAAGTGACGGTGAACAGTCCTATAGGCCATTCATTTTTTTATGAGAATCAAACTTTCTCTCCTGCGTAGGGAACTGAGCACGATGGGCAGTTCAACAAGAATAGAATCAAATTAACCAACATTAAGAACACAAGGTAAGAAACCAAAGTTATAAGACTGAATTTTTTGTGAGAAAATGCTCCACATGGAGTAGCTTTCAGAAGCAGAAGAAGGTTTGCGAGGAAAATAAGCACTTCCAAATGAGCATGTCAGTAATCGCTAAGTACTTTTACTACTAAACTCCGTGGAGATAAAAGTAAGAGTCAAATGGGAAAGCTCTCCAGTTCCAGAATCAAGACTTGACGATCTGTCATTTAGGAGAAGAAGGTCAGTCTTCTCAAGAAAACTGAGAACTGCTTGCCCATTTGCTTCCTCATAGTAAGCTCCCCATAAAGGATAGTGAGTGTTGAAGTCTCCACAGTTGTCAACATCACGAATTAGCCATAACAAGTGTTCAGCACTAAAAACAGTACAATGATTCTATACACAAAAGGGAGCTATCTGATGAACTTATGACTATATTAACGTTTAAACCCTCAAGAGGAGAAATATCCTCCAAAACAACAGGATAAAATGAAATATCTTGACAAATTCGAAAACGTAAACTGCCATGGTTAACATTAACACCGTCCAAATGATGAACAGAATATCCAAGAAAGAAGTAATTATTACTAGGTTTAAGCTAACGTATGTGTTTTAATTATCAACATAGTGTTTGAGCTCTGTGTCATAAGCCCGCAAACTCTGGGCGTTTCACTCCAGAAGATTAAGATGAGAGATCATCATTAGAATAATCCTAAATATATAAGAGATTGTGGATATCCTGGGAATTCAAGGAATCATACCGAGTATGTTTTACTGGAGTCTTTAGTAATAATCTTAATGCGTGCAAAGTTTGTAAGAATGTGTGAACAACAATTTATTACCTCGGCAATAAATGAAAGAAAGTCCATTTGATAGATTTAACAACAAATTCCTAGTCCAAATTAATTGGTGTTGAGTTATCCATCTTGGTAGTTTGAGAAAATCGTCTGATTGTAGTCCAAGACACTGCTGATGATGCCAAAGATAAAGAGGAACGAATTAATATTTCAGCAAAAGATTAAATTATACCTCTACACCGAAGCGCTATGCGTCATAAATGATAACAATGAAACCAATAACTAGAAGAGGCAAAAGGTCTAATTGAGAAACATTTGAAGCCATGAAAAATGCTATTGGGTAATTTCATCCAATCAAGCGTTACAACAACCACCTGGGTATCCACAGATCACTTGAGCAAGCGTTACCACCACACTGTGGGTATCCACAGATCATCTGAGCAAGCATTACCACCGCATTCCAGATATCCACAGATCATCTGAGCAAGCATTATCACCACACTCCAGGTATACACAGATCATTCGATCAAGATTTACCACCACACTGGGTATCCACAGATCATTCGATCAAGATTTACCACCACACTGGGTATCCACAGATCATCTGAGCAAGCGTTACCACCACACTGGGTATCCACAGATCATCCAAACAAGCATTACTACCACATTCTAGGTATCCACAGATAATCCAATTAAACATTACCACCACACTACAAGTATCTGCAGATCATCTAGAGAACGAGGAGGGGCTTTTTCCAAAGATACTCCAGAAACAAGTGCAGCGAAGTTCCATGAGGAATTAAGGCTTCAGTTCTATTTTCTTTTATATTTTATTTGCTCCAATATGACATGATTACATTTCAACGCAGGATGATTAATGATTATACTGACAAAAACACCTGACCAACTTTTTTACATAGAGTGACATACTAATTTAAATACAGCAATCTACTATAGCTATTGCGACAAAAGACTTAGCGCCACTTAGTGTCAGGCATTTTGTATAATTGTGAAAATAGTATTATTTAATTATTATTAATGAGATGTGAGCCAGAATTATACATAAAAGACTCAAAAGAAAGCTTAACTAAACAAAAGAGGAAAGTATGTAACCTGAAATTTCGCACCCAAAATAAGTGGACCCTGAGGGTGTGCATCTAAGTATTAGTTATTTTATCATATGCGTGTGTGCATGAGCGTGTGCATCTTTTAATGAGGCAAGCTAGCGAAAAACCACATAGAAAAGAGGTGGTGCCTTACATTACAAATAGAAATCACGTGCTCGTACTCATCTTTTTTGATGAGGCAAGCTAGCGAAAAACCACATAGAAAAGAATATGTGGCCATCATAGCTCCAAGAGGAAAGAACCCAGAAACCTGAAATTTTGTCCCGTACTAAGTGGACCATGTGCACCTGGGCATTATTGCTTATCCACTTGCATGCATAATTAGGCAAGCTAGAGAAAAACACATAGAAATTAAGTAATTTCTTATATTACAAATAGAAAGTTCTTGCGTGTCTGTCTAACACTCACGTGCATGTGTGCATCTTTGTTATGATACAGGCTAGCGAAAAACCACATAGAAAAGAATATGTGACGGCAGACCTACAGAATACCCTAGATAGCTGGAAGAAAGGGGATCTTTCCTTTCTTCCTAAAACACAGGCATTAAAACAAATCACAATAGCCAAATCAATTTATACAGCACAGGACTTTCTCCCACCTTATAAACACACCAAGAAAACATATAGAAAACTATATAGGTTCATATGATCAAACAAACCAGAACTAATAAAAAAGAGAAATAACCAACCTTCTCCACGAAAAGGGAAGTTTAGGGATGTTCGACCTAAATAATTATCTAACAGTAGTCTGTACCCATTTAACATATACACAATTAAAGTCAGTCCATCCAAGTATCTACTTCATCTCCTACTTGTTAAAACATAACAGGAAGTACTTTAATAGCTCTAAAGAAATTCAGAATGCAACCACAACTCCCAGTTACCTGATATTCTACCTCAAAGATATTATCCAGTTTTAAGAAATAATGGGAAAATCAACAATAAACCAACATAGGAAATATACACGTTAATGCAACACGAAACAACACCTAAAATACAAGCTAGTCACCCAAACATAAATTGACCCAAAGTCTGAGATAGGATCAATTCAAGACGTTTTGAAACGTCAAAACACGATCCCGTCTATAAAATAGAGCAGGAGATAGCACCAGTCAAAGCAAGACTTAACAAATTTAAATGTATAGCAATAAATAGTGGCCCCTGTATAAAAACGGTTCGTCATACCTGGTATAACTGTGTGACATCAGCTGCATTATGGAGAAGATGCGCCTTCATATTGAGCATCAAGTATGTCATGTTTAATAAAGTGATTTTCTGTTATCCTGTTCCCAAATCTCACGTTTTCCCCTTTGTTTAATTACTAGGGGAGTTTAAGCGCAGATCTGGACTTCCAGATGTAGGAGAATCTTTCAGCCGCACGCGCGCGATGAACCTAACGAAATCTTGGGAAAAATAAGAAAGGCAAACGTTTAAGATCTGATCAACACAATTTTATTCAAGAAGAAATCTCCAAGAAGTGGTCAAAGGAGAAACCCCTGATCTTAAATTTTGACACCAGTGTTACCCCGGATACAAGTTAATATCGTCACAGGAGCATAAATGTATCCCAAGCGGTCAGACGGGCGAGAAGGACTGTGGCGGGACAGGATCATTACTGGAGACGATAAGTCTGATAAAGTGTGCTTTCTGTGTTGTGCGCAATTACGAACACGGATTCTGAGCCTCTCTATAGACGAGGACAGAAAGTACCACAATGACCGATCCGGTGATAGTAATCAACCATCCATCTTTGTTTTTGTGTTAAATATTCTTTTCTTTGCAGTGTTTTCCTTTCATACTTGTTAGTAGTGAAGTGTGAAGATCAAAACATCATCAACTTAGGTAAGCGCAAACCTCTCTATATGGACGTCCGAGTGACACATCTCTGTGAGTTTTTTCTGACGGGGGATTAATCTTGATGTTCACAAGGATAAGATGAGTTATCAAATTTTAAGTCGCCAAGTTGTGCGTCCACACAGATTCCCCCCAAGAGGAAGAACTTGCATTGAGATCCGCGAGGCTGATTGTCATAAATTTAAATGTTGAAAATTTTCTCAGAGGAGAAAATTCATAGACATTTAAAAACTAATTTTAAAAGATTACGTACTTCCTCCGAGGATGGGACTAAGCTAGAAAGAGTGTACTAAATTTACTTTGCAGGTACTAATGTGTCCGAGAGGACCACATATCAGTCATCTCTCATGCAGAGAGATTTACTGATAGACCTCCTGGAACGGCTAAGTCGAGATAGGAATGAGGCGTTTCATAACTTCACTCCCACTTGTTTTAGAACCAAGCATAAGGTAAACATTTGTGGGATCACTATTCTAGCAGGAAATTGTTTAGTAACTAGTGTTACCTAGTAAGTTAGATTTTAGTGCATGTTTTCCTCACAAAAACAAGCACCAGGATCACCAAATTCTACAAAGTTAACGTTGTTTTTTAGACGCTATGACATTTCAACATTAGCTAAAACTTACGTCAAATGTTCAGAAAAAAAATCAAGGTAAGCTGATGAAGCTAGTGACTAAATGTACGAAGAGTCGAACAGTTGAATATTACATCGACAGGTGGCAGTAGTACTGCTCCTTCTTCGATATAATAATTGTACCGACGAAAAAAATGCAAATTACACACTCTTAAACTTGCATTTCGATCCACGTGCAACGCGAACTTAAAATGCGTTAGTGTGAATAAGCAAGTTTCATGTATTGCACTTTATTTTATTTTAATTAGAGTTAACAACCAAGTATTGAGCCTAATAGGTTCCAACAGTAACTGGACCCTAAGGTAGCGAGGTTTTGGATGTTATTTCATTGAAAAAAAATGTGTTTTTAGCTGTTATTGGGCATTATGATACTATATTATTATATTTCATGAATGTTTTGCTTTAAATATCCACCCTTCGCTAAAATGTCGCTTCTTCATCATTAAGTATTTCTTTTAAAGGCACTGTTTTTAACTTTGTGCAGAAAGATGATGAAGGGATGAAATATTATTTATATGAATTGTTTTTAATTATATTACTGTTTCACCACAACTCCACATAATGGGCTGTCTGCAGTCTGTCCATCGCGAGGATTGAACCTATATATAGTGTTGTTGTAAGTCCGTAAACTTGCCCCTGACCCAAGGGGGAAGGTTTTAATGAACGATAAAAATATCAGAAGTTGTATGAGAAACTATAATATATGCAAAAAGATATTAAATATTTCAAAACATGACATTACGTTATTCTTTCAAAAAATCTATATTTTTAAAGTCACAGATGTATTTTATTATATACAATGTCGTTGCTAGTGTTTAGAAAAAAGACAGTTCATACATTTCTGTTCCATTAAATAAAGTACAAAACAGCTAAAATGGGATATAAAAGAACAGTTAGCATACGTCGACGTTTCAACGGCGTCATCGGAACAAGACGATAATATTAACAATTTTATTTATTTCAGAACAAAGATAAATTGGACTATCTATTATGTACACCATGGGGAATCGAACCCTAAATTTTAGCGTTGTAAGTGCGTAGACTTACTGCTGTGCAGCACCGATATATATATATATATAATTAAATGTAATGTTATGGGGGAGGGGAAACATGAAAAAAAATCGCAGCCACAATACAAACATGTGTAAAATAAAGTAAGTTTTTTTTTTTTTTTAATTATGCACAAAGCTACACAAGGGCTATCTGTGCTCTGCCCACCACGGGTATCGAAACCCGGTTTCTAGCGTTGTAAGTCCGCAGACATACCGCTGTGCCACTGGGGGGCTAATAAAGTAAGTATAATGCCTCAAAACTGTTGACACACACTACCTCATGTTTTCAAAATGTTTGCATTGTGGCTGCGATTTATTTTAATTTTTCATGTTTTTTTGTTTCTCACAAAATTACATTTAATTATATTTCATCTAAGGTTTGGATATGCTGCGTAAAATTCACGCTATCTTTCCTTTTGATGTCTTCTTTTATTAATTTCTAGCTTTCCTAAATAATAAATATATACATAGATTGTTACTGCATTATCTTTTGTAAATAGTTGAGTTTGAACAAAACTCACACCACAACAAAATTCTACAAGTCAAAGATTGTAACTAAAATTTTCAGTATTTTGGCTTGTGTTCCATGATAACCAAGATATACAGTAATAAAATATCTGGCTACAATTAGGATCTGCTCTCTTTGTCGGAGTTTGGTCGTATTGTTGTTCGCGACCTGAAAGGGTCAGGTGCAATCTAGACCTCTTCCTCTCTCCTTTATGGTTTCTATTTTTACTGACAAGTGCTATAAGGGCTGTTTTCTGCATTTGTGTGTAATGTTACTGGTGTTTTTGGTATATCTGGTTGCGAGGTATTTGTTGGTTGAGCATTTGTTTGGTTTGTGTTTATATGATATTGCTGTTCAGTGATTCTTTTCAATTGTGGCTGCGTTTATTTATTTGGATGAGATATTTGTTTACTGTGTGGTTGTGGGCGAACTGCTGCTGCATAGGTGAATGAGGGTGTGGGCTAGGTAGACGAAGTTATGGGTTGTGTTATTGGTGTCGGTAGCAGTGGTGTTTTTGTAGTTGACTTTTGTGTCTGATCTATTTACGTGTATTGTGTATTTGTTTCTGTGGTTATGGTGTATGCGTAGGTTCTTGTTTTATATGCGGAGAATAAAGATGCTGCTGCTGTTAACGTTTCACACCATTTAACTTCCGGTTTATACTAGGATAAGAATAAGTTCTTAAGCTTGTATTAGAGAAGTATTTCATAATTAGAATATTTTTAGGATATTTGTATTTCTTTATGTAGAATATAGTTTTCCGTAGAAGCAGATTTAAAGATTATTATTAAATTTAATGCATTAAATGTACCAAATTCAGACAGTAGAAATCTTAACCACATCTCTACTGTGAAATGGGTTGCTTTGAACAAGAAGTACCGCAACTTCTTTGCCATTTCTGCCAAGTTTCTCGACTCGACTGGTACACCTCGTCACTTCCGATCCTCTTCTCCTGTCTTACAACAATTTTCTTGGGGAATGAACACTAGTAAAAAAATCCTCGCACAGATTTTGCTCAGTTTGAGTGAATTTTTGCGTGTTTTCCGCATTTTCAAGAGAAAAAAAAAGACGGAGGAATGCAGTCTTTTTAAAATATACTGCAAAATTTTTAAGGTAAGATACTTAAAGTGCATTACAAGAGCTTTAAAAATAAAGCCCATTATGGATTGAGAGTTCACTTTTACTTGTAGACTTTTACTGGATTTGTCGGGCCTTTACCAAGAGCAGAGCTGGGTATACAATTTGCCTCTCAAAAGATTGGTCCAATTGCACACCTACTTAATTGTTAGTGTTGTGATGTTCAACAATATGCCAAGAAAGACAAAGATATTCTTTTAATCGAATTTTTAAATTTCTTCCGTTTTCTCCTAATGTACAAATCAGAACAATCTTGACAGTTAATTTTATGTTCTGTACCATTCGGACCTGTGGGTATTTGTAGTGAAGTAAAGATGAAAGTTTTATCTGATTTCAAAGTGAATCTAACGGACTAACTTGGTTTGTTTTACAGCTGAATAAGTCCAAACTATACATGACATGCTACAATAAATAATTTTATCAGGATCATTTATACTTGTTAATTTAGGATGTAAAATTTTATAATAGTTTTATCTACTAAAGACTATGGATAAGAGTTGTTATTGTGAAACCAGAACGTATATATTGGATGCAATTTTGTAGAATTTAATTGTTACTGCATCTATTTAACATTTTTTAGCATGATCTTTAAAATACCAATATTTTGTAAGGGATTCTGAAGCGAACTCCGTGTGAGAATTAAGTTGGTGTTAGTGGGTTAAAGGTAAACCGAAGTAGGAAATACTCGTTACTTGAACATTTAGAAAGAAAAGTTGTTTTGGTCAATGTTATCGACTGATGGATACCATTAGTATTCACTGGCTTCCATTTTGTTGTTGTAGTCTGTACATGTGCTATGTACATAACATTATTGATTTGGAAATTAAAATAAGTGGTTGCAAAGACAAACAGGTCATTCAAATATTGGTTTCATATATTAATTCAAGACTGTATGTTACCAGCGATGCAATTCAAGAGCTAATTCTATAGGTTCATGAAGAGAACTTGCATGCAATTCAAGAGCTAGTTCTATAGGTTCATGAAAAGGAACTTGCATGCAATTCAAGAGCCAATTCTATAGGTTCATGAAGAGGAACTTGCATGCAATTCAAGAGCTAGTTCTATAGGTTCATGAAGAGGAACTTGCATGCAATTCAAGAGCTAGTTCTATAGGTTCATGAAGAGGAACTTGCATGCAATTCA
>NW_013668129.1:115300-116600 GCF_000517525.1 Limulus polyphemus
AAGAGGAACTTGCATGCAATTCAACAGTCAATTCTATAGGTTCATGAAGAGGAACTTGCATGCAATTCAACAGTCAATTCTATAGGTTCATGAAGAGGAATTTGCATGCATAAAGAAACAATATCGTAAGTAACTGAATATGTGTTAAGACTGAATAACTTTGATTTTTGAACAGAATCTATTTCATTTTTCACACATGTAAGTGAATTACTGATCATACACTAATAGCCTATGTAAGAATCTTACAGTTTATTGTAGATAAAACTGTTAAAGTTGGATATAATAGGTCCTAGAAGAAAATTTTTTTGAGCTATGCGAATAATTTTTGTTTTAAATTTCAGTGTCTTACTTATTACCAAAATGTACGGAACAGCAACAAAACTTCAAGTATTTACCGAAATATAAAGTAACATGGGAGGAACTTTGTATTTGTGGTTTCTTCTTGTACGTTTTGTCTTTATAATATGTTTCTCTCAATCTTTATCGAAGTTTGTTAATTGCTTTTTTTGGAACCTCTACACAAACAGTGTTTCGTACTTTGTACATTTATCAAATTATCAAAAATTAAAAGTGACTTACAATTTCTATATATCCGTAAACTTGTACACACCCAAATCCATACAAGTTTGTACATCATTTTTCAAATTGAACTAATACGTGAAAAATTTCGTTTAATTACTCATCTTCACAAACACATACTTTCCCTCAAAAGTAAGTTATGTAACTTTACTTTGTTTAACATCTATTGTAACTTTACTTTGTTTAACATCTGTTGTAACTTTACTTTGTTTAACATCTGTTGTAACTTTACTTTGTTTAACATCTGTTGTAACTTTACTTTGTTTAACATCTGTTGTAACTTTACTTTGTTTAACATCTATTGTAACTTTACTTTGTTTAACATCTGTTGTAACTTTACTTTGTTTAACATCTGTTGTAACTTTATTTTGTTTAACATCTATTGTAACTTTACTTTGTTTAACATCTGTTGTAACTTTACTTCGTTTAACATCTGTTGTAACTTTACTTTGTTTAACATCTGTTGTAACTTTACTTTGTTTAACATCTGTTGTAACTTTATTTCGTTTAACATCTGTTGTAACTTTACTTTGTTTATCTGTCGTAACTTTACTTTGTTGAACATCTGTTGTCAGTTTACTTTGTTTAACATCTATTGTAACTTTACTTTGTTTAACATCTGTTGTAACTTTACTTTGTTTAACATCTGTTGTAACTTTACTTTGTTTAACATCTGTTGTATCTTTACTTTGTTTAACATCTGTTGTAAGTTACTATCCTG
>NW_013668129.1:117385-122379 GCF_000517525.1 Limulus polyphemus
ATGTGACTGTGATAAGAAATGTTGGATATTTTAAATGATTCTAACGTTTTGAATTCTTGGACCACAATCCAAATAATAAAAGAGAAAAACAACCAATGAAACTTTCACTGAAAAATTAAAAAAAGATTGAGGGTACGAAAATTAACACGTTTTAGAAATCGAGGAAAAAATTCTTTAGTTATGCGATTAAATCTTTTAAAAATTCAGTATCTTATTTATTGCTAAAATGATTTTTAGTTTGTTCAATCTGTTACATCTCGTCCCCCCAACTTTATGGAGTGCTAAATATTTAAACACTAAATTCTCCTCTACAACCATAGAGGGTTGGTTGTTTTAGAGCAAAGCCTCATTGAGCTACCTGCTGTGTCCAACACCGGGAATAGAACCTCGTACTTTAGCGTTGTAAGTCCATTTTAACGCTGTCCCACCGGGGAACCACATAGAGAGTTGAGTATGTTATACTGAAATGATTTTGAATACACAAATCATGAAGTCGTGTGATAACTAAAGGCCATAGAAAGTCGTAGTGGAACATAATCTATCAGAACTATATTTTGAAATTCCTTGTTGTTTTCGGGTGATGTGAAGCAACCGAATATTGATAACTTTTGGGAACAGCTTTTTCTGACGTAATATATTCATACACATGGATCATAAAGATGTGTTTAGATTGGATATTTATAATTCTAGGATGAAGATATCCCTTGTATTTAATGGCATTGGAAAACAATGAAATATGGATTAACTTGGTGAAACAGAACCATCTAGAAAAAGACCTGCAACAAGTTGTACCCTAGCAATGGCAAGCAAAGTGAAGCGTTTTGATAACACAGGCCTGCGAATTTAAATTTCATAAATGTTATTTCGGTTTTAATAACGGGTTTTCCATAATTCAGCTACGCAGATTTCAAAAATAATATTCATTTTTTTTTCTATCACGTAAGAATCTTTTACAAATCGGGAAGAAGAAAAAAAAACTCTTATTTAGATCAAATTATTATTTAGTTTACCACAATGAAAGTTTTTTTTTATTATGTTTGTTAACAAAAATACAAACAAACTAAAGAAAATGGAAGAACACTGATGTCAAAAGAATATGAATCATCATTCATCCTGATTTTCTGTGTGACCTCTACGTCTTTTAGTCTGAAAACTACGTGTTGTGGTCTTTCTTTTATATATTGCGTTACGACGTTTTGTAAAAAATCTGTACGTGATGGAGAAAAATTGACATCATTTTTGGATTCAGCGTACAGGAATTACTGTAGAACATGTAAAAATTTTAAGACAATAAAACCATCGCAGGTCTGTGTAATATGACAAAATGTACAACCTAATCAAAAAGGATCTCCCTCTGAAAAAAGGACACAAGTCACGTGTATATAAGTTGCTTACTCGACATATGCAGGAAGAGAAGAACTGTATTAATCGTACATAACCATTTATAGATGGCAGTATGTTGAGACACCTCACGAAGTGTATGTGTGTCCTAGTAGCTGAAGAAAGTCTCGTGCAATTTTCTGTTGGTCAATGGATGAACAAATTTCCAAAAGCCGTACGTGGTACATCGCGAAACTCTTACGAAACGATTCATGATTATCGCTGAATTTTGCGCCAGGGACTAGTTATGCATCAGGAGAGTGGATAAAAATATCAAGATGAATTCTCCATATTATCAGACCAATGCTATGGACCCTTTCAATCAGATTTGTACGAAAACGAAGCGAAGAGAGTATGGGTTTACCAAGATAAAGTCATATCTTCCTTTCAACCATAGGTCAAAGTCGCGGACGCAGCCTCCATATAGAGAGAAAAGATTTGTTTTGGACATGAAAGTATGACGACAGAACCTTTTGCAATAGAAAATACGCTTCAGGGTTTTTGTCAAGACGCATGGTCTTCAGAGATGACGACATGGACTTTAACAACGATGAAATTCTGCTTTCTAAACATCACAGTTCTGGCTACGCTATGTAGATGACATATTTATAGACCATAATAGTGAAACGGAAGCCAATGAACTTTTAACCATTTTAACAGTATTCGTACATTAATAACATCTGCCACAGAAACTGAATCTAAACATCAACATTCCTTGTTAATGCTCAAGTAACAAGATATAATACATTCACTACATCATAAACCTATCAACATTAACTTAATTCTCCCATGGAAAATGACTTAGGACCCCTCACAAAACATTGATATTTTAAAGATCATATTATACAATGTTAAATGTACGTAGTAGCAATGAAAATATACAAGATGAAATTCAATATATACATTCTTATTTGTCAATAGCATCTCTTATACATAGACTTAGGTAAGTCTTTCTATTATAAAACTTTGACATTCTAAACTAACATGTAAAGTCCCTCGGTTGGTCAACGATAAGCTTAAGGACTTACAACACTAAAAGCAGGGGTTTGATTCCCCGCGGTGAACACAAAACTATCACTAAACATTATGGTGTCACACTATATATTTTTTAACATTTTCACAGTGCAATGTATTTTAATTCTTTCTTTCTATATATACACTAATGTTAACGTACTTATCTTTTCTTGATGACAATGACAACGCATTTGAGCTCTTCTTTTATATCCCATATATACACTAATGTTAACGTACTTATCTTTTCTTGATGACAATGACAACGCATTTGAGCTCTTCTTTTATATCCCATATATACACTAATGTTAACGTACTTATCTTTTCTTGATGACAATGACAACGCATTTGAGCTCTTCTTTTATATCCCATTTGGATTCTTTTGTATCTTATTAAGACATCAAGCTTCAAATTTAAGTTCAATGTAAATATAATATATTTAATAGTTTACTTTACCCAATTACTAAAGTATTAAGTTTTAAATAAGATTTAACATATATCTTTATTTATTTATGTATTTCATTTCCTCTCCAAAACGTGAATTTCAGTGAATAAAAGATTTCGTTTTATCATATTTCTCAAACCTGACCGATATGGTCCAATTTTAGCGAAATATATCATCTACACGATAATCCTAAAATGTGCGAATCCATGATAGCTTGATTTTTGAACTCCACTCGTAAATTTCGACAAAACGACGTAAAAATTTGCATATAATAGAAGAAAAAAGTTTTCAAGAGTCGCGATGGAAGCCTCACAGATAGAATGAAAGTCAGCGGGTAACTGGGACTTTAAGACTTCACTGAGCCGATTCACTTGGAAATTTATATTAACTTGTAGGAAGACGTTCAAAATATTAATGTCAATTCAGAGGTCTTATAGGGGGGATCAAAAGGGTTTTTAGTGGTCTTCGGGATTATTGCGCTGATTTACCCGAAACGTAGCACAGATATGTGAAGGATAATTTAAAATAAGTTTGTGTACATAGATATTCCAGATTTTTGTATTGGGATCTCCTAATAAGGAATAGGGGATTCTCCGGATTGATTGAAGGCTGCTTAGATTTGCTGGAAATTAACAAGAAAACCTAAATGGTCGTTTTAAACAATATCTTTAAAATGTTTTGCGAAATTGTTTTTTACGGGTTATTAACTACTACTAGATAATATGCAATTCTAGAAACATCGCGACGTAGTTTTTGAGAACCCCCCCCCCCCACGAAAAACAAACAAATATGACAACTATTTACAACCTATATGTTAGACATTTTGCGTCGTAATATAGTATTAAAATAAACACATGCTAAGGAAAGAATATTTCAGTGCTGAGACTTAAATAAAGCTCATATGGTAGTGTGCATGGTAATGTATAGAGGGCGTTAGGCTCAACAGGACTTACGAGTTATGCTCAAGGCTAGTTTTTCAGAACGAGATGTGCTGGCCGTGAAGGTGCAACTCCTTCTGTGCTCCAGAGTGAAGACTGATAACGTGTAAATAGCGTTAGAAGGCACGATATTTAAGTTAACGGTAAGTCTTTCTTGATATTGAGTTTCAGGGTAAAAACTTCTACCAATTTTTTGCAATAGCATCAACAGAGTTATTTCTTGCGATACTAGTGAGTATAATGCAGAACCTCTGTTATTTAAACATTTTCGACCAGTTTAAAATATGATAAACTTCTACCCCTCAATATGTAAATTCTAAAATGTAATCATTTGGTAAATTCAAATCCAATCCAAAAATTTAATTCCTTATAAACGATGCTCTTAGGTTGGTAAGTTTAAAGTTTTGGGATTTTCTTCTAGCAGGTTATGGATCATCTGCAATTTCTAGTAACATTTTCTAGAAACGTACAGACAGACATCCAGTCGGTGTATTGCTTTCTATTCATTGAAGTTTCTCTTCATGAAATTCGTATTTTTTCAGCCAAGTACAAACTGATCAATAATGTGACTGTACACATCATAAAGAGAAAAGGGAATTGATCAATAATGACTGTTCACAGCATAAAAAATAGAAATTGATCAATGATATGAATGTACATAACATAGAGAGCAGAAACTGATCAATAATGATTGTATACAGCATAAAGAACAGAAATTGGCAAATAATATGATTTTTCAGAACAAAAAGAACGAAAATTGATCAATAACATGACTGTACACAGCACAGATAGCAGAAATTGATCAATAATGAATGTGCAGAGCATAATGAAAAGAAACTGATCAATAATACGACTGTGCTCAGCATAAAGAACAGAAATTGATCAATAGTGTGACTGTACACAGCACAGATAGCAGAAATTGATCAATAATGACTGTGCAGAGCATAACGAAAAGAAACTGATCAATAATACGACTGTGCTCAGCATAAAGAACAGAAATTGATCAATAGTGTGACTGTACATAACATTAAGAACAGAAATTGCTCAATAATATGACTGTACAAAGCATAAGGAACGAAAATTGATCAATAATATGCCTGTGCACAGCATAAAGAACACAAATTGATGAATGATATGCCATTGCACAGCATAAAGAACAAAAATTCATAAATGATATGCCTGTGCACAACATAAAGAACACAAATTGATGAATGATATGC
>NW_013668129.1:123379-130735 GCF_000517525.1 Limulus polyphemus
GATAAATTATATGCCTGTGCACAGCATAAAGAACAAAAATTGATAAATGATATGCCTGTGCACAGCATAAAGAAAGTAAATTAATGAAGACATTTGAGTTCTATTTTCTCGTATTCGAAAAAGTAAAACTTTTAATCCGAAAGCATAGCATCTAGCCTGAGGTATGCTCATTTCAAGGCATATCAGTTCTTGTTAGTTTGTTTGTTTAGTGAGAGAAAATGGTGCCCAAAAATCTATCCTTGAACTTAGCTTGGTACTCTTTTATTTAAATACGCCACTCCACTATACCTTCATTGAAGCTGTCCAGTTTATATTCTATCATGCCATATTTTCTCACCTGGGAGAGTAAACGTGTTCTAATGCATGATCGAATTGTGAATCCAAAGGTTCATGGTTCGTCATCTGTTGCTTCAAAAACGTACTTCGTAATTAGGGGCTGAGAATGCACTATAAAAGTGACAGTTAAATCTCACTATTCGTCCAGACAAGAGTAGCCCAAGAGTTGGTGGTGGGTGCTGTTGGTTAGCTGTATTCCCTCTAGTTTATCAGTTCAAATTTCGGGATGGCTACGCATAGATGCCCATTGTGCGAAAATCCCTTATTTTTGATTCATCACTTTGATGCGGTTTAAAGTGTTTTATGAGAACATCTTATTAAATCACATAACTTGTAAAAACTAGTTGCGCTGGTCATGGTTGGTGTTATTTATTGGTATTTTCAACCTGAATGCTCATAGGCATATTTTTAACTTTATGCGCACATAAACTAAACGGCTAGGCCAGAGACCTTGTGGTTTAGGCATCGTGCAACCAACCAGCAGCACCCAACGTTACAATGACCATGTCCAGCTTTGAACCAAACAACGCCGTATTGGCTGTCACACTTATAAAGCACCCGCAACTGAAAGTGCGTAAGGTACTCAGAGGTATCTCAGCGCAAATCTTGAACCTTCTGATCTACAGCTCGGCACATTAACTAGCAGGCTACGCCCAGCTCTACTATTACTTGAAACCACATCGCTTAGTCAGTCAGGTTGAGGGTTTTGTTATCATCTAGTACGTTTCTGTTTTACAACTTATACCACCGAAAAGCGAAACAACATTACATGATAAATCTATTGGAAAAGCTGGACCAGTTCAATTGTTTTCTTTCTTTTTTTTTGCAAAATTCATAATTATAGAGATATGGGTAAGAAGCCAATAAAAACAATCCTTTCAGACAAATAAACCAGGTTTAATTTCCCCGAAAGGGAGCCAAAAGCCGCTTGTAGTGGTCACTTGTTTTAACCACTCGCACCAGTACACAGTAGTGTGTTATCTGTCAGTCAGTCAGTAGACACTAAACTGAAGTCACATAAGGGACGCTTAACGTTGCAGTTTGCCTGTCATAACGTCAGTAAAACGTGCGCATACCATGAATCACGAGTAGAATTATGCACTCTGTAGTCTACAACACAGCATGATATTTGAACTCCAAATGCAAGAAATAAGAATATGTTGTTCTTAATTTTGGTTTTACTTACGCTTGAAACAGAACAAGGTGATTATAAAGAAAGTTTCGCAGTTCATCGCATCCTATCTTACAAATAGTATGGCATAGGAAGGTGAACTTACGTTGAATATCATGCTGAAGCAAATGCCACAGTTGTCACATGTTACCACCAGGGATGTCATCGTAGTTCCTATGGCATACCTCTCATGGATATAAATGGTCCTTTTGTTCGCGGTGATAAGTATGGCCTTTTGATCGTGGTTACAATATGCAGAAGTGAACTAACGTGATGTTATTACACCAAATTCTGAGGAATCTCACAGGGTATACTATAGAGCACCTAACATTTGCAGAGGTTCTTGTTCCAGTGTTGCTGTGCGCAAGTTCATAAAGACAGTCGAGAAGACAAAAGACAGGTTGCACTTGTGATAAGCCATGTACAGTTAGACCACCGACAACTACCGAAACTGTCACTGGAGTCAACCATTCCGAAGTATAACAAGCCAGAACAAGCGCACATGATTGCAGCAGCAGTGCACATAATTTTACCCTGTGTCCGAATTAGCTAATTTCAACTGTTCGTAAAGCTCTTCGGTCAACTTTGCGAATGTTTTTTTTAACAAGCTGCACCATGTTCAAGCATTGAAGGAGATAGATTTAACGCTACCTTCTGATTTTGCGTCTCAGTTCTTGGCAAGACTGGAAGATGACCAATGACCTGCTAATGAAATGATGTAGCTTACTCCACCCTGTCTTGACTTGTCACAACGTGAAACTAAATTATATGGTCGGAGCCTAATTCATACGTAACATTTCCTGTACATCTTCATGAAACTAAGGTAACGGCGTGCTGTGGTCTCACGGCTGTCTTTATCATTGGACCTTACTCTTTGAAAAACTATCAGCACAGATACTGGAAACTTGCATAGTCATTAGTAGGCGGTACTATAGAAAGCCCACCACCAGTGTTTTTCCCATGCTTCGACATCGAATAAAACACTACAGTTTTGATCCAGGATTGTCCCCCTCCACTTATTGCTTACCGGTGAATCATATCTTGCGGAAACACTTTCGGGACAGAAATCACTTTCTTTGTGAATGGCCATCTCGTTCACATTAACAGTCTATATCTGGTTGTGGGGGTAAGTGAAGTCACATGTATACCGTAAAAAGCCTCACAAAATTTCAGCCCTCAAGGATGTAACTGGCCAATGTACCAGATGAGATACGCGTTGTTGTTATGACATCCGTTGTCACGTGCAAACAATGCATTCTGGACGCTGGAGGAGCACATTATGAACAGATGCTGTGCTTGATCAGACATTGGTGTCACTTGTAGCAACGTGTAACAACTGTGGCATTTGTATCCGCATGACATCATTAACGCTGTGATGCAATTTCATCTTCCTATGCTAAGCTGTTTGTAAGATACAACGGGCTGAACTGCTAATCCTTCTTTACAATCACTCTATACTGTTTTGAGTTTCCGTCTGGTATGACTTAGCGTTTACACATGCGTGGAAATTATCCTCATGAGTAGTGTCTATTTGTGGAAGTTATCACTATGAGTAACTTCTGTTTGTGGGAGTTGTCATATGAATAACCCTTTTGTGGGAGTTGTCACCATCAGCAACCTCTATTTGTGGGAGATGTCACCATGAGTAACCCCTTTTTTTGTGGGAGTTGTCACCATCAGTAACCCGTATTTGTGGGAGTTGTAATCATGGGTAACCCTTGTATTTTTAATGCTACAGTACACATTGTTATAAAGTTTATTCTATATTCCTTTCTGTTTGAAGACTTATCCCTAACCTTTTATGAATTATCATTCATTAGATCATAAACATGCCTATTAGTTACAGTTGAAACTTCACCAACTCGTCAGTAATAACCTAAGAATAATGACATATCTGTATTATTCACGATGTTATAGTGTGCTAATAGTTTCTTAAGTATTTGATTTTTAAAAATTTTAAAGTTTTGTAGTACTGCATAGAGTGTATGAGGCATATCATTCTTTGGTCAAACTTTCATTGTGACTAATGCCAGCAGTAATATATTCATTAACATCAATGTTTTAGTGTTTCACCTTCATCAAGGCGATTTTTCTCCTCATCCAAAATTCAACTAATCCAGTCATAACCTAACTTAGGTATATATTATTCTGTGTTGTTTTGAATGATGGTATGTACACGTGCTTTGTTTGTAAACAGGTTTCTCTTTTAAAGTTAAGGGTTGAACGCTGAAAGCTGAAGAACTGGAAACTAGTGAAACTAATATTTGTGAAAAAATGTTAAATTGCAGGTGTGTTTTTTTTTAATTTCTCTTAATTTGTTTACTACGAATAACAATTCAGGCCTATGTTTTGTCTCTCACCAGCCACTGTCCAGGATACTTTTCGTTCAATACCAGAACTAATGAGTTTGACTAGACGACAAGAGACAAAAATCTACCTGAAAAGCTATTTATAAATCAAACACATAAATGTCAGAGTTACGGTTAATATTCTTTTTTTACGTTATTTTTGAATTCTATGCACTCACTTTAACTTCTTGTACCTACTAATAAACTTATTAACTTATTTTTTGTATTATATGCACTTCACTTTAACTTCTTGTACCTACTAATGGACTTATTAACACTCCTGTTATTGGACAAACACATAAATAATGGGTCATAACGTGATCACATGTTCTGGTATTTTGTAAATGAAAGGAAAAGGAAGGTAAGATTTTATTATGCGTTTAACAGTATTTCCCACATAATTTGAATAGCGAAAAATATTTACATTTGATTGGGAACGAGATATTCTTCTTATTCATTGTACAAGATGGCACTTGATCATGTACAATCTGTTTCTTGTGTGTTTTTTCCGCATTTTCTAGTGGATGGCATCTGGTGTATGGTGCTGAGTGTTTCTTTTGTATTTTGAACAGCGAAAGGAGTTATCTTTTGATTATGTGTTTGCTTAGTGTCTTATTATATCTTCAGAAGGAAGGATGATGATATTTATCATTTCTAAGGTGATCATTTCATATTTTTCTAGGAGGGAAATATACGTCATTTGAGCGGGTGCAATGTGCTTCCTGTAATTTGTAGAAGGAAAAAAAAAGGCACATTTAATCATGTGCAGGGTGGCTTGTTATACTTTTGAGAAGGAAATAAGGTAACTTTTTTTTACAGTGTGTGAGATGTTGAATATTTTTTAGAAAGATGAAGCATGTGACATATTATTTACATGGATAGATTATAACCTTTAATTCATTAAATACTTTTGAGAAGGAAATAAGGTAACTTTTTTTACAGTGTGTGGGATGTTGAATATTTTTTAGAAAGATGAAGCATGTGACATATTATTTACATGAATAGATTATAACCTTTAATTCATTAATGATTTATAAAGAAAAAACACAGAGGTAAACTCCTTTTTGCTAATACTACCCTAGTTTTGCATGTATATATTTCGGTTACATTTTTGACCATAGTCATTTGCTGAAATTACTTGAAACACGTGCTTATAGAAGACATTAATCAATATAAAGGTTAATTTTTCTTATAAACGTTTTTATTTCTAAATATTTTTTTTCTATTAATACGTACGAACATCTTTCTAATTAAGTAACAACTTGTATTTATAAAGGAGCAGTATCGTCCATGTTATTGTACAGAATACGCTGAATTACGCCGGAAATTTAAACATTGGCTATAAGACAATTAACACGACAACACAATGAAATTAAAATTTGTATATTTGTTGCATATTTTAGAGATTATTAAATAGTATATGTATAAAATTCAAATATTAACGAGGGTAGCTGACAATATGAAAGAAAGGATGACTGATCATGTTTCCAATGACGGTATTTTCCTTTAACACGTTTTTATACTATAGATACGAGATATTTCAAAAATCGTTTTCTAGCATAAAAGATGACACACTTGAGGAAATAAATTTAATCTTTTATACGCAGGAATATAGTACGTATCTTAATATGACGATGATCTATTATGTGTGTGTCTGTCTCTCTGGTTGCATGTATATTAGCATCCATCACCTAGTTCAATTACAGTATTTTTTGTATAGTAACTGGAGACTGCGCGACTGTGTACTTGGGCTATTTTCTTTTAGGATATTTGCCCGAGAAAGGGGACGAAAAGACCCTGAAATAGGGCACATTTGCACTATTTTATAAACTTTGAATTTAAAGACACAAATACTTATTCAGTTAAATGAATCAATTAATACTTTCCACAAAGCAGGGTATACAATTAGCATCTAATAAGATCGTTAGTAGTTTAATAACAAAAAATAAGAAGAAAGAGGAATATTATCAAATATTGTTCTCTGTATAATTTTTGCTTCCTTAATGGCTTCCCTCACCTAGTTTTGCCCGGCGTGGCCATGTGGTTTGGGCACTCGATTTGCAATTGAGCTCAGGTCGCGGGTTCAAATCCCCGTCCCACCAAACGTGTTCCCTCTTTTAGCCGTGGGGGCGTTATAATGTTACGGTTAATCCTACTATACGTTGTTAAAAGAGTAGCCCAATAGTTGACAGTGGGTGGTGATGACTAGCTGTCTTCCATCTAATCTTACACTGCTAAATTAGGGACGGTTAGCGCAGATAGCCCTCGTGTTGCTTTGTGCGAAAATCAAAACAAACAAAACCATTCATCTAGTTTTACGTAATTGGGTATTTTTCATGCAAAACGTTCATTATTGGTCGTATTATGTAAACATGTTTGAATCTAAAACTTTACCACTTTTCTAATGACAAAAAATGTAATATAAAACATTTTTAAGTGGAATTTGTTCACACAAATGAAAAGGACAAGTGAAATGCTAGGATTTTACAGTTTTGTTTTTTATTTGAATTAAAGCTTGAATGCCAGACTGGAAGGTTGTAGATTTAAGGGTCGTGATTGGATTTTATCTTGAAAGTAAAAACGCTGTCTCTTGAGGTTGTTTAGATAACATTATAGTAGATATTACTTTCCACTACATAATGAATGAGTTTTCTGTAACATGCAGAAGAGCAGCGATGTAATAAAAAGAAACCGTATAAGTATTTCCTCACTTACTGCTGGTTTTTTTTGTGGCACAAAAAAGTTCTGTTTCCGGGTTTGCAGTTGTGACTTACAGTGTTATTTCCGGGTAATTACTAGAAAAGCAAACTTTTGTACCGTGTATAATTGCATTAAATGTCATAGTATATTAGAGTAACTGTAGTGAGTTGGATATTATTAAGATAGCTCTTCATATGTTATTGATTTCTATAAAGTTGATTCATATACAGCCTCAGTGAGCTTTAGCGTTTGACACTGAAGTAGCTTAGTTCAATACCTTGTGCACAAACTTTAGCGTACATAACTGAAGTAACTTTGTTCACTGTTTGTCACTGGATAGTTCATTGTTTTGTTTGATAACTTCAACGTTTCTCACTGAAGTAGCTTATTTCATTGTTTTGTTTTGTTATTTTGACGTTTGTCTCTGAAATAGTTTAGTTCATTGTTTTGTTTGGTAACTTTAACCTTCGTCATTTAAGTAGCTTAGTTCATTGTTTTGTTTTGTTATTTTGACGTTTGTCTCTGAAATAGTTTAGTTCATTGTTTGTTTGGTAACTTTAACCCTTCGTCATTTAAGTAGCTTATTTCATTGTTTTGTTTTGTTATTTTGACGTTTGTCTCTGAAATGGTTTAGTTCATTGTTTTTTGTTTTGGTAACTTTAACGTTTGTTACTGAAGTAGCTTAGTTCATTCGTTTGTTTGGTAACTTTATCGTTTCTCACTGAAGTAGCTTAGTTCATTCGTTTGTTTGGTAACTTTATCGTTTCTCACTGAAGTAGCTTAGTTCATTGTTTTGTTTGG
>NW_013668129.1:131735-131988 GCF_000517525.1 Limulus polyphemus
ACGATCTTTGACTAAGCTTTATGACTTAATACGATCTTTGACTAAGCTTTATGACTTAATACGATCTTTGACTAAGCTTTATGACTTAATACGATCTTTGACTAAGCTTTATGACTTAATACGATCTTTGACTAAGCTTTATGACTTAATACGATCTTTGACTAAGCTTTATGACTTAATACGATCTTTGACTAAGCTTTATGACTTAATACGATCTTTGACTAAGCTTTATGACTTAATGCGATCTTTGACT
>NW_013668129.1:132763-155907 GCF_000517525.1 Limulus polyphemus
GTTGACGTTTCTCACTGAAGTAGTTTAGTTCATTGTTTTGTTTGGTAACGTTAACCTTTGTTACTGAAGTAGCTTAGTTCATTCGTTTGTTTGGTAACTTTATCGTTTCTCACTGAAGTAGCTTAGTTCATTGTCTTATTTTGTAGCTTTAACGTTGGTCACTGAAGTGGTTTAGTTCATTGTTTTGTTTTGTTATGTTGACGTTTCTCACTGAAGTAGTTTAGTTCATTGTTTTGTTTGGTAACGTTAACCTTTGTTACTGAAGTAGCTTAGTTCATTCGTTTCTTTGGTAACTTTAACGTTTGTCACTGAAGTAGCTTAGTTTATTGTTTGTTTGGTAACTTTAACGTTTGTCACTAAAGTAGCTTAGTTCATTGTTTTGTTCGGTAAATTTAACGTTTCTCACTGAAGTAGCTTAGTTCATTGTCTTATTTTGTAGCTTTAACGTTTCTCACTGAAGTAGCTTAGTTCATTGTCTTATTTTGTAGCTTTAACGTTTGTCACTGAAGTAGTTTAGTTCATTGTTTTGTGTACTACATTTATCATTTATTTAAGCGTTTTAGTTTAGTGTTTTGTTCGTTTGTTTTTTTCGAAAGTCTTGCAAGAGTTGTAAGTTTTATGACTGATTTCAGAAAAACAGTTTCTATATAAATGTGGTAGTATTATCGGTCTATTGCATAAATTAATCGAAATATTCAAAAATATTACCTTTGTTAACCCATTTAAAAGTTTCATGTCGATGTTTCCTACGTCTATAAACTTACAGTACAGAGAAAAACTTAAAAACATTTGAATATCACAATCATAAAATAAGTAAAATGCTTACCCTGGTCAACAATATAAAATATTGATATTTGGAAGAAAAAGTTTTAAACTGAACGACATTTTTCTACTTAATATTTGGAGGATACTCTGGCTGCCTTTTGAAAGGACAATAATACTATAAACCTCTCAAAGGAGGTCGTGAAGAAGCGCAGAAGCCAAAGAGTTTTCCAAAAATGATCATGCTGTAACTAATGCTATTTTATATATTGTTATCATTAAGTATTAGAAATGCGCTAAATAATTCTAGACTGAAGTTTTCTCAAGTGAAATGAGTCAGAGGCGTCATTCATACAAATATTTTGAAAAGGACCGCAAATATAACACTGATAAATTAAAGGTTACTGTATTATGTAATTAGTTAAAATACGCACATTTTCGATATGATGGGTAGGCTATGCATTCCGGTACGCAGACACATGCATTCACTCAATTCACAAACATTGGAGTTAACAAATAAATGATAAAATAAATATGTTCACCTGATCATAAAATACGTACTTAAGCACGTTATGTTTATTGAAGAATTCAAGTAAGTAAAATGTATAGATAAAAAAATGGCGTCTGTCACTGGTGAAATTGTTACAGAAATAATTAGCAGTACTCTCCAATTCAACAGATTTTGCACTTTTCCTTTCAGTGCTAATCATTTAGTCATCTTTAATTGTCACTCTTTTTTAGCCTCTTCTTTATGAATAATCTATATGTAAAACATAAACTTGCTACTAAAGTCAATATGAGTCGATAGACATTCAGATGAAGCTGATCCAGGCTATGTTCCACCAAGTGCAAATACGCTTAGTGGATATCAAAAGTTGCTAAAAACAAGTTATATGTATTCGGGAATGAGGTCATCGACATTCAGGTCACCAAGTAGACGTATTCGGGAATGAGGTCATCGACATTCAGATCACCAAGTAGACGTATTCGGGAATGAGGTCATCGACATTCAGATCACCAAGTAGACGTATTCGGGAATGAGTTCATCGACATTCAGGTCACCAAGTAGACATATTCGGGAATGAGGTCATCGACATTCAGGTCACCAAGTAGACGTATTCGGGAATGGGGTCATCGACATTCAGGTCACCAAGTAGACGTATTCGGGAATGAGGTCATCGACATTCAGGTCACCAAATAGACGATGGATAAGAAAGTCTGATTTTTTTGCGTACTATATGATTAAGAAATATTATGATACAATGAAGGAATATCTGCACTGAGTCGACTTCTGAGACTCCGAGCATCAGATCCATGGTCACGTAAGAAAAGAAACTGTGTATTGATCTTTATCAGTTACATTAGTTTGAATGAACCAGTTTTTGTCGATGTAGTGAAACCAGTTCATTTTCCTTCTCCGTGGTCCAGAATCTGAGGAAGCAGCATCGTTACTGCCTGTCATCTATTTAGCTCTATCCAATATTCCTCAAAGTACAAGTAGTTCCACTTTTGTTCATGCTTATATATCAATGCCTCAAGTTCAATAGATGTAGTCGATACACTTATTGTTACAAGTTGGAGATTTATTGATACCAAGTTGCAAAGTTTCAAAAGATTATTTAATGTTCTCAGAACATAACAGAATTAAAAACCCATCGACTTTTGTAAGTCGGTGGCATCTCCAATGGTTTAGCGTTCAAAAGTGTCATCCCTAGTAAGCCTGTCCAAAGTTGATTTGACAACTAAAAGTGGTTTGGTGCTCAAAAGTGTCATCCTTATTAAGGCTTTCTAAAGTTGACTTGACAACTAAAAAGTGGTTTAGTGTTGAAAAGTGGCATCCTTATTAAGCCTGTCCAAAGTTGACTTGACAACTAAAAAGTGGTTTGGTGCTCCAAAATGTCATCCTTAGTAATGCTTACTAAAGTTCACTTTACAATTAAAAAGTGGTTTAGTGTTCAAAAGTGTCATCCCAAGTAAGCCTGTCCAAAGTTTACTTGACAACTAAAAAGTTGTTTAGAGTTCAAAAGTGGCATCCTTAGTAAGGTTTTCTAAAGTTGACTTGACAACTAAAAAGTGGTTTAGTGTTCAAAAGTGGCATCCTTAGTAAGTCTTTCCAAAGCTGACTTGACAACTAAAATAGTATTTCACAGTTGTCAACACGGCTAGACCTACTGCAAAATTAAGTTCTTTTCTCATGTTTGATACGTACGTTAGGCGACGTTATTTATATTATGTTTATTTAATGGTTGTGCGTCAATTTTACCTTCTTATATATATATATATTATTTGAAAAACAACAATAAAATTAGGGGTGTCAGCCCCCGGGCCCCAATGCCACTACGCCATTGGATGTGTGGTATACAGATTAACAATAGTAGCTTCACGTGTAGTAATTAATGCGATGTTTCGAATATATATTTAAAATAAATCCAAATATAAGTTGTACATATGTATATATACAATTTTATGACATAAATAATGTATATTATTGCAACAAATTGCTGTAATTGTGTGCTGTGATTGTGCTTAATCATTTCTTTTTCAAATAAACCCTAAATCAAGATTCTTGTTGAAAAGTGCATGGATATAAACACGATTGAATAGAATAAGTTAAAAAAGTGAACAGAATCATATATAAATATATGAAAAGTATATATATTGCTGGTCAATGAAAGAAAAAACAGGCTACAGGAAGTTTACATAATCACATTACAATTTTCTTTTTCTCGTCGATATTCGAGTTAATTACATCACTACTGACGTAATTCTACAAAGCTTCACCGCGCCACTTTTGTTTCTTGCTATGTATGTCGGGCTCCAAAAATAAAGTTTTCTCAGTTTGCAATTAAGCCATGGGAAAGAACTCTTCCTATTTCTATTGCTTTAGGTTATCAAATGTTGTAAGTAACTAATAACATCTGATAATAAGAACCATTTAAACTTCATAACTTCATGTTTCATAGTTACTTGATTTTAGAAAATAAGCTGCTCCCTGTAGTTCAATTGTAAAAATTAAGCTTTTAGAACATTAAATTTCGGAATTGGATCCCTGCGGTAGCATATCACAGATATAGCTTTGTGTCTCTAAGCAACAAACAATCTTAATAAAAAGTATTTCCATATAGTGTCGTTAAGGTAATTCTTGTGTTTAATAAGAAAATATTTTTAGTTGTTACTATTTCTCTAAATAAGACGTTATTTATCTTAGTTACTGTATATTTTTATCTATTTTCCAGAGGGGGGGGGCACACAACTGAATAAAACACAATTCACTAAATGTAAAAAAAATCCAAGTGGAGTATGTTTAACTCGAAATATAAAATATTAGTAAAAATATATCATTCACCAGGCTTTAATATTTGATGGTATTATTATTATTACTATGTTATTTATCGGTAGTTTTTGTTAACGGCTTACTAAGCCATGCGTAAGAAAAAAATCACCTAAACTTAATAGAACTTTTATGACTTAATACGATCTTTGACTAAGCTTTATGACTTAATACGATCTTTGACTAAGCTTTATGACTTAATACGATCTTTGACTAAGCTTTATGACTTAATACGATCTTTGACTAAGCTTTATGACTTAATACGATCTTTGACTAAGCTTTATGACTTAATACGATCTTTGACTAAGCTTTATGACTTAATACGATCTTTGACTAAGCCACTTAGCCGCTACTCTTCGTTTCCTTACTTGCAGATGAAATATATTTTATGCCAATACGAAAACAACAAATGCCGAAAACTTGATAAAAGGAACTTCTTGGTGTAAAAAATCCTCCTGTGTTTTTTGCAACCATGACTTTACTTTACACTGAATTCATTCGAAATGTTTTAATGCAAGACCGTTGAGTAGTTCTTACGTATACTGTTTAACAGACATCTCACGCACAGTTAGAGAATGTCTTTCATATCTAGTTTTGTTCTTATGTAGCGGACAATTTGCCTCGTCCACTGTAGCATTTTATTTAGTCTCTAGCCATTGAAAGCAAAGATGTTCCAAATCTATTTTCAATGCTTTCAATGTTTTATCAGTTTATTTACGGTAACAGGATAAACCATTTTGTAACTAACGTTTCTTTATTCGAGTGTGCAAACTAAATGTCTTCTTAAGCTTATTTTGAGGAAATGCGGGATTTTAAATGTTTTTTTTGGAGCAACTCAACAAAATCCAATTTATTACCGACCTTTGTAGATGACTAGAATAAATTATACAAAACGTTTACGTGACTAACAAAAGTTTGGGTAGAAAAATAATAACAAAATTAATATACCTTCAGTCTTGATTCTGTTCGGTTGACTGTCATGCCACTAGGTGTGTAATTGGTTATTCATTATATTTCTTTATTTGTACCCAATTTTCTCTTTTTGCTATTCTATACTTTCTTGCCTCCGACATACGTTAACTGTTTGAGTAACTATCGCCACCTTCCTATAATTAATATTTTAATTATATATCCATCTATACAATATTTAATTCTATCTTAAAGTTTGAAGACGGCTGGAATCGGTTGTGAATGAAACTTTATTATAAATGTACAACGTTTTGACAAGCTTTTGCCACCACTGAAAGCTTGTTGAAACGTTGTACATTTGCAATAAAGTTTCTTTCACTACCCATTCAAGCCGTCTCCAAACTTTATTTTCTAAAACATTGGTTCCTCGTCATCAAATTACTTCTTTGTTGTTAGTGTTTACCTATGGGACCTATGACCAACTTGTTAAAAGCTTTCTTAGGGTAGCTTTATTGCAGGGGCAATTACATCTCACATGGATAATATAAGTTAGCGGCATTAATCCTATAATGTACATTCTGCGCTCTGTCGCTGGAAACAAATGTAGTTCGAGTTACACCATTTGAATTCCGTTGGTCGTGTAAGTAGGTTATCGTGTCTGATTGGATTTGTATCTGTCTTATTATTGTAAGGAGGTTATCGCGTATGATTGGATGTATATCTGTCTTATTATTGTAAGGAGGTTATCGTGTCTGATTGGATTTATATCTGTCTTATTATTGTAAGGAGGGTATCGCGTCTGATTGGATTTGTATCTGTCTTATTATTGTAAGGAGGTTATCGCGTCTGATTGGATTTATATCTGTCTTATTATTGTAAGGAGGGTATCGCGTCTGATTGGATTTGTATCTGTCTTATTATTGTAAGGAGGTTATCGTGTCTGATTGGATTTGTATCTGTCTTATTCTTGTAAGGAGTTTATCGCGTCTGATTGGTTTTGTATATGTCTTATTCTTGTAAGGAGGTTATCGTATCTGATTGGTTTTGTATATGTCTTATTCTTGTAAGGAGGTTATCGTATCTGATTGGTTTTGTATATGTCTTATTCTTGTAAGGAGGTTATCGTATCTGATTGGTTTTGTATCTGTATTATTGTTGTAGATGTGACAGAGTGAATCGTCTGTGGATATGTTATTAATTCAATCTTGATCTTTAACTAAGTCTTATCTTAGTGTTGTGAAGATCTGCCACTCAAGCAGTGTGTCACTCCAAGTGTCTTCTGTGTAACAGTTTAATCTGTTCATTGTCATTGTATTATTTATCGTCTTATCACAAGCCCAATAAATTACAAGAACTTATTAGCAAAAGTAAAAAAATAATATAATAATATGCACTTTTTTTAGAGTCATTACACATCAGGATTATGTTTATGATTCTCTAGCACATCAAATTATTTATTTTATTCTAACAAAAATTATTATTTACCGATAATATTTATGTTATTGTAATTAACATTAACTCATCAATCAGGAAAACTGGCAAAGCACCAGTTAATCTTTTTTGATCCCGTATTGCGTTAAGTTATCACAGCATCAGTGGAAGAAGACTACATCTATATTATGAAAAGAATAACGTGTGCGCATGCGTGAGAACTTTATTAACCTCATTAAACTGTGCAAAAATTGAATTAGGAGTAGGGAAGTACGGACGACGTCACAATATGGGGAATAGATCTGTTATTGCTCAGAGTCCCATCTCAGATAGTGGAGCTTATGTGTAAAGATTTTGTGTGTGAATTTCTTAATTTCCTTATAGACACCTAGAGTATCGGTACCGTCATCCTGTTGAGTTTTAATAGTTGTTGTCGATACCTAGGTTTTGAAAGTGTCGCTAGATCTGGTCTCTTCATAGATAAGTCGATCGGTTTGTCATTTTGTTGGGATCAATCATTTCTTGTGGAATAGGTTTAACCTCGCAGTCATTGAGATGTCCCGTACGGCCATCAGGTTCGTTCAGAACTCTACGTACCTAACATCATACGTAGAGTGGTCTAGGTTGGTCACTTAACTGTTGTAATTAGTTTAAATACACCGCTCTGCTTTTGCATTTTATGAACTTTGTATATTGAAATACAAAATACCACAACCAAAAAAATGATTCGTTGTCCCCCCCCTATAGTTGGTAATTATAAGAACTTATGATTGAAAGTAAAGAATATGTTATAGTCAGTTCATGTCTTTAGCATCCACGTTTGTTTTGCTTTTTCCTTTAAACCTCTGGTTATTTTGCGGAAGCCTAACTACCTGTTGGTTATACAGGATGTCTAAAAATGATGTGAAGTATTACAAAAGTAAACCATGACAAGACAGTAACAGTTAACGAGCTTATGATTTGTGATGAATGAAGGGACGGCTGAGCTCTCGGATAGCTTTGCATGAATATCAAAAACAAACAAAGAAATAATTTTCATCATGATTGAACTGGCGAGGGTTATTTTCTGGTGTAAGATAAAGTGTTAAAACAAGATTTTTAAAATCAAAGATTAGTTGAAAACTTTAGGGTTTAAATACATGCTAAAATTTCCTCTGAATTCTAGTATACCTTTGTCTCAAAGCATATTGCGTACACGATAGCTTCTCTCTTATAAATGATACTTAATTTTGCAATCTGTTCCTTGAATAACAGCTTTTTTAGTTAAACCGTAGGGATTCAATAAAGAAAACTTGTAAAAAGTACTTCATAAGGTATGTGAAAATCATCACAGGTTGCGCGAAGACGTCTAGTCCCCGGACTATCGTTTGTCTTCCATGTTTCTGACATGCTGACTTTGGCATCACCGTCTGGCTGCTAAGACGAGATATCAGGGGAGACTTCTCTTTTGCAGTTTTATGATAACTGAAGATGGACTTGTTTCGCAAAGTAGTTTGTTGCGTACCGAAGATTGTTTGTGTTGAGAAAATCATATCCCATATTTTATTATAGCCAGCTTGTTCACAACGAAATGTCAAAGGATAAAAAACAATGACTAATTTATGATGAAAGAGCGACTATTGTATGCAACATTATAAATAAATATTATAACGTTTAAATGGTTAGCGTCAATGTAAACAAAAAGGTAAAAAACAATGACTGATTTATGATGAAAGAGCGACTATTGTATGCAACATTATAGATAAATATTATAACGTTTAAATGGTTAGCGTCAATGTAAACAAAAAGGTAAAAAACAATGACTAATTTATGATGAAAGAGCGACTATTGTATGCAACATTATAAATAAATATTATAACGTTTAAATGGTTAGCGTCAATGTAAACAAAAAGGTAAAAACAATGCTAATTCTGAAACAGTCAAATTACTGTATAAGACGAGAAATATAAAAATTTATACGTTAACATTTTCTGTATATTAGGTAATTCATGTTGTTTTTAAATCTCGGATATTCTCAATATAGTCAATAAATATTTCATATTAAGAAGTAAGCTCTGTGACAAACGTTATTGTAAGTGAAAACAGATTCCAGGTCTGGGACTTGAATCTTTAGCTAACAGGGTGAATGTTTTTTCCAACTGATATATCCAAGATTACAAGCTCCAGGACTGGAACTTGAATCTTTAGCTAAGAGGGTGAATGTTTTTTTTTCCAACTGATATAACCAAGATTACAAGCTCCAGGACTGGAACTTGAATCTTTAGCTAAGAGGGTGAATGTTTTTTTTTCCAACTGATATAACCAAGATTACAAGCTCCCGGACTGGGACTTGCATATTTAGCTAAGAGGGTGAATGTTTTTTTTTTCAACTGATATATCCAAGATTACCAGCCGCCCACCTCTCACTTCACTCATAAGACGTTTTACATACTACTTTGTATTGTCGTGGTCAGATAGAAACCAGTGCTGGAGCTATACTTCTGCAGTACAGAACGTTGATATGAGTCTGATACCTACCTTAATTACAATGTAATACAAATATGCTGTGTTTTTCAGAGTTTTTGGTTTGAAAACAGAGATTCGCTCAAGTTACACTTGAAGCTTCCCTGTTTTGGAAAACACATTGAACTGGCACTCGACTAACTTTCTTGTGGGGAAGATGGCAGTGACATCTAGAAATAGAAAGCTGTCTTTCCTGCTGACAAATCAGATAAGAGTTGGGGGCACTAGCACTTTACACCTTAACTCTCAGTGGACACATATCTTGAATATGAGGCGCGTTTCGTACAAGAACCTGGCCTTGTTTGTGTACTTTGGAAATCTCCGAAACTAGTCTGGCTCACAGCCTCCCCCCCCCCCCAATGAAAGAATAGACCATCCAAGCCTTTACTTGTTCTTAAACAAATGTTTAAACAATCTTAATTCAAGATTCAGAAGATTTAAGATATACTGTAGCGGTTTCGGCAGTGTAATATAGTAAGACCTAGTGTTAACCTTTAGTTATTTGGATTTCTTAACTGCCCCCCAGTGGAACAGTGGTATGTCTGAGAAGTTATAACGTTAAGAACCGGGTTTCGATACCCGTGGTGGGCAGAGCATAGATAGCCTATTGTGTAGCTTTGTGCTTAATTACACAACCTCTTAACTTTAGTGAGTTGACTAGTGTTTTTAATTTTAGCTTTAATTTTAACTTTCACTTAAAGAATCGTATAGTTTGTTTAAACTCGAGAGAAGGGTTTAAACACTTGAATTTTGTAGTTAATTTGTTTAGATTTTAAAGTGTAGTTTGGAGTTTTATTAAACATAACTTTGATGTATTTTAAATTTCACTAGGTGTTAATTTTCACTTCAGGTATAGGGTTTATCAAACTTACAGAAGATGGAGCACACGAAATTGATAAGCAACTTTAAATAAAGACTTCACTCTTATCGGTTCAACACACACTACTTAACACTTGCTTTTGTTTTGTTTTTCTAACTGTATTGTGACTAAGTTGTTTTTGTGTAAATAAAGATTTCTGTACTTGTACTTCTATCAATGTCGAGTATTAATTCTCAACGAACCTGGTTGTAGATTGGATCAGACAACAAGTATTGATGGATGATACTCTTGATGATCAATGGAGTGACGAGGAGAACCGATCCATGACGAGAGGTGGGCAATTGGTAAGCCAATGCCAATGGAAAAAGCCAATGACATATATTGTTTTGCCAGAAGGTAGAACAGCTAACCCTGCTATTGGGCAAAAATCTGCCAATGTGAACCATCTTACCAAAAGGTGGGAGAGCTATTCTCATTGGCTTGAGACCCAGAAGGTCTGAATTTACTGAACTGTCTGCAGGTAGTAGGAATCGTATTCTACAAGCAGGTTAAGCGTGAGCACACATTGACAGAGCTTAACCAAGATTTAATTTTTATGTCTAGGTTTTCACATTTTGGTTCATATGGGATTTTCCAAGATAAATTGGACTACTACATATTTGAACCACACTCTTGACAGAGTTTCTCTGATCAACTGGAATTATTTTTGACTACCTATTTTGAATGCTGACTTTTCTATTTAAGATCAAACTAGACAACTTCCTGATTATCTTGAGCTATCAGTTGATGTGTCATACTTTTCTTGTTTCAACACCAAAATATAACAATGAAAATAACCGTGATAACCACTACAACAATGTGTGAGCTTCAACGTGAACGACTTTAATCCCCACGGCAGCTCTGGATGTAACGACTGAGAGGTTGTAGCTCCCCACAAATCCCAGTTGAAGTAAAAGGGTAACTCACACTGAAGTAGATAGCGATTTTGAAGTGTCGCTGTCAGGATCAGGCAGCCAGTTGAACAAAAGTCTTGACACTTTATAATTTCGAAGAAGAACGTATGTTGAAGTGTGAACATCTGTCAACATAGGTAGAGGAGGAAGTGAATTGGTTCTGGAAGAAATCTGGCGTGCATCAAAAAGCTTTAGCAGATGCCTGAGCTACCATGATGCAGCATAAATCTTCAGTGGCATTAGAGGATTTGTTATTGGGGCTCCTCTAGTGGAAGTTGGGGCTCCTCTAGCGGAAGTTGGGGCTCCTCTAGCGGAAGTATGCCAACTTCTTACTTTAATTGTATATGAGACAAGTGGATCATATATGTGTATATTTTTATTTAACGTTGCATTTTGATTCATTATTTTGAAGAATATGTACATATCTAGAATTAAGGTTTTCATTTGTATAGGTTTAAGGATTTTATATGCATTTGTACAATGTATATATGTTTAGGTTTAAGTGTTTTTTTTCATTTGTTTGGTGTATATATGTATTGTTTTATTCAGAATGAGTACACTTTATATACATGTAATTATTTTCTATGTTTGTGTTTCACTTTTATTTGAGGTTTACTTTAAAGTCTAACTTTAAAATGTTTATTTTATGTCATGTTTTAGCCTTGTTTTACAGGGTGTTATTTCATGTAAAATAGTTTTATGTCATAGTATATTTTCTTTATTTAAGGGTTTTCTTTTTGGTTTATTTTGCAGTAAAATACATAGTGTGTTTGACTAATCCTTCTAAAGAGGGTAGTTAATCTTTGTTAAAGGTTATGTTATGTATTTTATTTCTTTTTTATTGTCTCTAGAATGTGAGACTACCCAATCCTAAAGAAGGGTAGATGAACTGTAAACTGCATTTTCTGTTTGTAAAGTTGTTTTTGCTTTTGTGGTTTTAGTACTTTAGGCAAGTGGTTTTAAGAATGTGCAGTCAGTGCTATTGTTGCTTGAGCTACACATGATTAAAATTAGATTCGGTTATTTCTCTCTTTTTTGTTAGTTCTAGACTTATGGATGGCAAGGCTGGCCTGGCATAAAAAAATGGGAGGAGATGTAGTACAGAATGGCGTTATATGCATGCTGCCTTTATAGTTAAGATGTACATTTTTTAAATTATTGCATTTTTCAGAGTTCTTAGTTTGAATGCATAGGTTTGCTCATGTGAAACTTTGACTTTCTCTGTTTTAGAGAGTATGCAAAATGTGTGTTCACTAATTGACAATTAACTGACTTTCTTGCAGGGAAGAGAACAATTATGTCCAAAAAATGAAAGCCATTATTTCTTCTGGCCAATCAGATAAGGGCCAGAAGCAACTGTGTCTCAGAGCTTAACTCTTAATTGGCATGTATCTTGGATGTGAGGTGCGTTTCATGCACAAACTTAGCTTTCTTTGTGTATTTTGATTTGTATTTAAAAGCTACATTTGCTACTGTAATGAAGAGTTTTAGGATTTAAATAGATTCAGAAGATCCAACAGATACTGTAGCAGTTTAGTTATTTTGATCTCTTCACAAGAATGAGTTAACTAATGTTTTATATTTTGTATTTTAGCTTTACTTTTAACTTTCACTTAGAGAAGTGTACAGTTTGTTTAAACTTGAAATAGAGAAATTTAAGCATTTGGATTTTGTAGTTATTTTGCTTAGATTGGGGCATTTAATTTTGGAAAATGTTTATACTGTAGTGTAAACTTAATCTTAGGTTTTGTTAAAGTATAACAGTTTGATTCATTTTAATTTTCACCAGAAGTTAATTTTCACTTCAAGTTTATTGATTAGTTTAAGTTATAAGTGGGCTCCCAAAACTGATAAGAACTTTTAGTAAACTTTTCACATCATTTGCATTGATTTGACTTATATCACTGAACATTTGTTCTTGTTTTGTCTTTGTCAGTGTATTGTATTGTAACTATGTAAAGATACATTTATATAATTGTACTTCTATTGGTATAGAGTCTTTCTTCTTGACAGTCCAGGTTGAATATCGGAGAGATCATTATACTCTGTAGACCAGTATTCTCTGAATTTTCAGATAGCTGGCCTAGCTGACTGCTTCGCAGAAAAACTGTTTTACCAAGAATATCACACTCCTAACATAAGACAAGCAGAAACAAGTGCTGTAGCAACCCCCCTAGCCCACAATAGATAGAAACTAGTACTGAAGCTATCTCTCAATATAGAACAGGTAGGAACTAATGCTGTAGCTAACTCCTAACAGGGAACAGGTGGCAATATTTGTTTCCACCTGTTACCCGTTAGGAATTAGCTACAACACTAGTTCCTACCTGTCCTGTGTCAGAAGTTAGCTACACTATTTGCTTTAGCAAACTCCTGATACAGGACAGGTTGGAACTAGTGGTGTAGCTAACAGAATAATTGATATATATCTGATACTGCACTACAAGGAAAGCCTAAACACATTCAACGAGCTAACTATATGTGCCGATTGTCAGTTTATCTAAAATAGTCTTTTAACTATGTCCTGTGGGTATGACACACGTTGGTGACATTTTTTAAAAGTAGTCCGATGGTTACCAGTACAGCGCTTTTAATGACATAATATATTATTTAATCTTCTTCTTCGGAAATAAATTAAAATCTATGAAGAAGGCTTAACATACTGTTGAATTTTCTCAGCTTATAAGTTTGTACATGGAGTCGACCAATGCATTAGCAGGTACTATCTAACCTTAATATTAATTACTTGATGATTCCAATAAGAATATTTAAACTTTTCACAGAGGTGAAGCTAATACCCGAAACTTTATATAAATGGTATGATTCGAAGTATTTTAGTTGTTGTTTTAGCGCAAACTTACGTAATGGGCTACATGTACTCTTTTCAACGCGTGATCCAACCTGAGGTTTTAAAATTGTAAGCCCATAAACTTACCGGGACCTTCAGAGTTTTAGATATCGTTTTAAAGTTGATTATTTTCGTAACACGCTCCGGGTATTCAATTAATTATCTGCTTAGTAATGTGATCACTACGGTTTAAAGTTAGTGAAATTTGAAATACCTTCTTTATTTTATTGCCTTTTACTCCCGAAGATACAAAAACATTTTTTATTTGGAAAATGGTTTTATTTTTACTTTTTAGTAAATTTCTTTTTTTTCACTATTTTTACTGTTAGAAAACCGACATTCTTATTTATAATTTGTACTTATAAAGTTGTGTAGACATTTTTAAGTTCTGTCAAACATTTTACAACTTTCCACTTACAGGCTGTCAGGCTAGTGTATTTGTAATTATTTGTCTTTTATTTTAATATGTTTTAATTGGTTAATGAATTTATCACGTATCTCATATATTAAAAAGTATGCATGAGCTCTTACGATAGATGGTCAGAGCACGGTCTTGTGGTTAGCGTGCCGAACTCAGGTGCTGAGATTTCGCGGTACGTATTCTATTGCTGCCAAAATATAAAAAATAAGTGGTGCTTAATGAAGGATCTGTTTATTTACATACATATATACATATTACCTTTATATAAACTTTAGAAAACTAGTCTACTTATAACAAGAAAATTTCCGTATTTTATAAAGTTTAAATTGCATCAGATAACTGATGGAAGAAAATGAGTAGAATGATAAAGACAACTTCATCCACAGCCAAAGAACAACGTCACTTGTTTAACTCCATCTACAGAGTGTTAGATATACACGACTGTTCAGTTTAAGTTTAATACGAGAGTATTATTTAGTTTATATTGTGCCAGTATTAAAGTAGGATATTTTTAAATACGATAGTTATGGTAAGTTTGCTTACGTAACTGTTTTCGAATTATTTGTTGTGTAGTTCAAATGTTGTGAATTGACGTCATGTTACTCGTACCTTCTGAATTATTCTAGTTACTTTAATTGAGTATCGTTGCATCATATAATATGTAGCAGTGTGTAGAAAGTTCCAGATTGCTGTCGAGAATATATATATATCTACATGCCGAAAAATTAGTAAAAAATAAAAGAGATAGAAATAGATATAGACTGGTTTATCATGAGTTTAACCGTAAAGAGTGTATAGTGGCGACTTTTAAAGTGTAATATAATAATCGCAGATTGTATTGTAGTAACAGAGTAGAAAAGAATAATTCGTCTTGTCAATTGTATTCTAAAGTAATGGAACCAGTCTGTGTGAACTTTTGTCGAAAAAGAGAATTATTTAAAGCTCTAGATACAAATGGAGTAATCCAGGAAGTAACCCATGTGAATTTATTACTGATTGTATTGTGATAACAGAGTAGAGAAGAATAAGTTGTTTTGTCAATTGGGTTCTAAAGTAACTGAAGCAACCTGTGTGGACTTTTGACGAAAAAGAGAATTATTTAAAGCTATGGATTCAACTGTGGTAATTAACTGTCTAACCAACACTTATATATACATTTGACTTGCTTTAATATATTATTTTAAAACAAGTGAGCTGTGTGCCGTTTGTTTATTGTTGAAATTTATCGCCAACAAGTCACAGATACCTACTGTAAAGAATCGCGCCATATAAAAATCGGACGCAGAGAAAAAAAACACCGTGTAATGTATCAATATTAAGTTACGTTAACCAACAAATCATGCTATTTTAAATAATGTTCCAGCAGATAAAATTCGAACTTCAATGCTTGTTTACGTATTAAAAATTACATGAATATATATATATGGCACATACAATAGAGCCTCCTGTTATTAAATTTTCATTTGTGTTTAAATTTTACTGAAAATTATGAGTAAAGAACAAACTACAACTAATAATTACTTGTCACAAAAATTATTAGTCTTAACACTGGTTTTCATTTTGAACAAACACACACAAAAAATAATCACTCCGATATGGTCATAGAATCAGCTGCAATTTGCGTATTGAATTCATATCCGCTCGAAACATTACAGACCGCCTAAGAGTCTAATAATCAAATGCTTTGCGCAAAGCTACATAATGGACTATCTGTGCTGTGCCGACCAAAGGTATCGAAATCTTGGTTTTAGCGTTATAAGCCTTCAGACTTACCGCTGAGCCAATGTAGACATGTCAAAAGTACTAGTTTTTCTTGCTTGTGTAAATCTTATTGTGCATAGTAATACGATAGAGGAGTCAGAATTTTGTTATTACTCGATATTCTGTCTGGATGCGACATAGAGACCCGTTCATGTGACATTCAAAGTTTTAATAGTTCCATTGCATTGTTGGTTATTTGTTTACAGATGGACTTTAAGCTTATAATGCATCTCTCTCGTCACTTAAATGGCTTCGCTCCAACTGTGTGTGGAGATAGGAATGATTAAAATCACCAGCTTCTTTCCCTGGAGATGCGTAAAACAACAGCTTCCTTCCAGGGAAATCCGTAAAACAAGAGTTTGCTTCCATGGAGATCCGTAAAACAACAGATAAAAATTATCATCTTAGCGAAAACGATCGAACGTTTCAGTACAGGTCTGAAGTTTCAGGGGAGTCTATCGGTCATGCTTTTATCAGTATTTTGAATATTAAACAGTCTAACCTAAAGAACAATGTCATGTACTTTGCTAGCCTTCGAGGTACAGAACTCAACATTAGTTATAGGCATGACGTTGCAATGTCTGTAGATATATATACACACACAAACTCGTAAAAACCCTGTATGTGATATTGTCTTCATGCGTCGTCTCGAAGGAGACATTATACATCGTATACCTATAATAGAAAGCTTGTAAGTTTTGTCGTGCTGCGGAGGTGCGTGTACCACTGAAGATTTGTTGTATCTCGTCTTTGTAAGAATTTAAATTTTTGTTTTATTCTGAACTTGCACATTCTTGCTGTTTGGAGCTTTATCACGTAAATAGTTGCAATACCTTGTCTCGGAGAGTACACAGAGACATTGAAAACAGACAGCAGCGATATGTACAGATCCATTATAGAGTAGCACTTTCAATTTAAAACGAGTTTTCTGTGTACGCATAGTCTATACAAAATGTTGGTTTACACACCTCTGATGTGATAAACTAATAGTATTTTATGTTTTCAACCTAAACAGCACTTTATGTAATACACGGGTTTAACGGACTTTAAGATTCTGGTACAGCCACCCGTAATTTAGAATCTCCGATCAGAGTGAGAGCAAACAGTCACAGCTGTAGTGGTCCAGAGCAAAGTACAAAAACATCAGTGGTTCTAATACTTCCACGTAGAGTTAGAAGTTTTGTTCCCGATGTGACCCGGGAGCCTCCTACAGACATTACATGGTGAGGATATTTCTCCCATATGCTAGAGCAACGTTTGGCAATAACTTTGTATTTCAGGATGACAATGGCACTGCCCACAGTGTACGTAGTGTACAAGATTATCTCGACCAAGAGGACGTTACAAGATTGTCATGGTCAGCAAAGTTCCAGACTGTAATCCCATTGAGAACTGCTGGGCTGAGCCGGCAAATTGCTAGCCACGATCCTAAACTAGCTACTGTAGCTGAGTTGCAGCGCCTTCTAGTGACAAGTTGGGATGAAATCATCGACAGCATGACAATTTGCTTTGCAGGGGATATTGGAGCACGAGAAGGACCAAACAAGTACTGAATGATTAATATGAACTGATATAATGTAACAGACACTATGTATAGTAATTTGATGAAATATTGTGTCATTTTATGTATGTTTCCTTAGGTTTTGTTGTGATAGGTGAAATGCTGAATTACACATCTTTCTACACGTGTTTGATAAAATTGTTTGCTGTTCTGGTAAATCGTTCATGATGTCCATAGAACCTGTCTTATTATATAAATTACATATGTAGATCTTTATGATGTTAGAAAAATACGTAGGTTCAAGAAGTTTTGATAGAAATGAATAAAAATTCTATAACCCGAGCGCTTTCGAAAGGTGGACCTTTCTTTATCAGGGGCAAACTGAAGAAGAAAGGTCCACCTTTCGAAAGCGCCCGGGTTATAGGGTTTTTATTCATTTATATGTAGATGTTCAATATGTATAACGTGCAATTCTCAGTTTGACAGTGCTAAGTGTATTTGTATTCCATCTTAATAATAATGACCTTACTTGTTATAAAATATGCAAACATTTTGGCCAAGACTGTATCTATGCTGCTCTGAATAATAGAGTGTTTGCTGTAGCTATTTTATGAGATCTTAAAACTGCTTTGAAACTCTGTTTATTGAGGGTTTATATTAAATACTGCGTTCTATGGATAACCAAGGGCAGATTTTGTATTGATTAATTAGTTTTCTAGGCCGCAAAACCTTATGTCTTAAACTGAATAACGCCAGAGCTTCTGGTAAACAGCTGAATGGAGTTCTTGATGAATCAAAGTCTATCCCAAATTTATTTGATATATATTGTTGTTTAACTTGAAACTTTCCTTTGAACAGGGTGATTACACTAGAATGGTTATTGCTTGCTAAAGGATAAGATTTCAGTTTTATCTTTTCTGTGCTTCAACCAATATATAAAAGTGAGCTTCTGCTCAACTAATAAAATTTAGATCAATCAGTATTTGATATCACTATAGAAAAAGCATGGAGGGTTATTCGTTATCTATGATAAAAATTTGCATACCCACTCATCCTGCTCCATTCATCCTTATGGTTTGTGGCTCCACAAACTAAAAGTCTGACCTTGTGTTGCAATTGACTTAAAAATGAGGTAATTTTTAAGTGTAAATTGTGCCAATCATTGGACGATCCCTTCTCAAACGGCTATATCACAAGACTTTCTGATACACATTTCTTCTAAGTAGTGAAAATGAATTAAACTGCTTGCTTCTAGAAGTAATCCAAGAGCATTAGAATCCACTGTGGCTACAATGGAAATCTCACTCGGTATTAGTGGTATCAGAGCAATATTCACAAGCTATATAAGCAGTATACATGTATTTGACAAATATAAATATATCGTCATATCTAACAAAGACCAACGGATTTATTATTATCCTCGTGGTGACAAAACATTTCAAAAATGGCACAGAGCACGTTGTGAAGGATTTTCACGGGAATTATTGTGGTTGCAGGATACAGCCGTAATGACAAATTAAACATCTTGCTTCTAAAAGAACATGCTAACTTTATCTCTGCTTACTGTAAGGCTAATGCGCTGACATAAGTATCTCACAATAATATGCCATTTTTGTACGGACTTGATGCCAAAAAGATATGACCTCATCAAGACAAAGTACCCATCCACGTATCTAATTCAACATTACAGTTTCTCTGCACGATACAAGTGCAAATTTACTATATACATTCATAAGCTGTATCTTCTTTGGGCATCTGTGCCTTTGGTTTGCTTGAACCTCAGAAGTCATTGTCTGTACAGGGTTAACGGAATTTGGAAAGCATGTAAAGAGGCGTGGCATAACAATGAATTCAATTTGTTGAGCAAAACCATCCTTCAGTGGAAAGTGTGTTGCAGAGTCCTAGTTTATAAACAGCTCCATCACTGATGGAATAACAGGCTGTAAGGCCTAGAGATTCATCTTTGTATCATTACCTTAGAATTTAACAGGGTAATCAGCCCACATTTCTCCTTCTGTGCTTTCATTCCTTCATTGAAAGATAGATGGACTATGAACATATTTTATCCTTGTGCTGCTATTCCTCTCGTTAATAAATTTTCTATCTTCCAGCTTAAACATAGATCAAATTGAATCAACTATCATTTGAAATGCTCTAGAACGCCTAAGTTGGTTGTTATAAATATTTTAATCAACTGAAAAGTATTTTCTTTACTATCTAAATATTTATTTGACATCTACATGTTTACTTATAGTTCTTTCTTACAAAGTTTTAAAAAAAATATAAATCGTAAAACATTAATAAGTTTGATGATATTAGTCAATTTGATAACCTATGTGAGTTTATTCGAAAATCAAATTACTCCTTCCGGTATATTTTATTTTTTCAGTTCATGATGATCAACTTGCTGTTCAGAAGATTGTGACCTGGAAAACTTTTACAACTGTATATTAGTGGCCAACCTAAGAATGTTGAGTTGTGTTGATCAGAAAAGGACACCGCCTCTTCAACATGTCCTTCAGAAAATCCTACAAACTCTTCTGTTTTGTTCTTTTGTTTCTGCCCAACAACATGATGGTTCCGCAAGTGGCCTTGACTTAAAAAAATCTGAGATTTTCAAAATTGGTGCAGTACTCAGTATCGGTGATAATACTACTTACTTTAATCAAGTGGTCGAAAATATTTCACACGAACGTATTTTGCCAAAAGGATATACTTTGAATGCCACAACTGTACCCACGAATCCTAACCCGATTCGTACAGCCCAAAAAGTATGTGCAGTTTTGATAAATGCGACGGTAAGTCACAATTTGGGTTTACTTGCATGGCTGTAAATATAGTAATTTTTATCTCTTTTTCTTTCGTTCTTTTATTTAATGTTTAAGAACAGAAGGCAGAAGATAACAAGTCAGAAAACAAATCTAATTTTAAGGAGTGACTATAACAATTTCATTTGTGTTCAGTGAGAAATTTTGAATAAAAGATAGAAAAGCTTTTAAAGGCTCTAAAATACACAGAATGGAATATAATACATTAGTGGAAATCACTTGTTTGAAGGGTGAAGGTGTGCTACTCTGATTTCATTCTTATTGAAGTTGAACTTAAATACCAGGTTTTAAAAGCGGTTTTAAATCATAAGTTTATGTCACAAACAAGCTTTGGTTTCGTTACCAGTAGAACATAAATTCAAAGTCCTTATATTCCCTGAAGCCTTTCGACAACTGTTTAAGACTTTACGTTACTCTCAAACTACCAGTCACAGACTTGGCCAATTTGAGTCTACTGATAACACACCATCTCCTCAGCAAGTTTACGATGTAATCATTTATGCAATGGAGCATGTTGAAGGAATATTACGAGGCTACATGGTAAACAAGTTATATGTTGAAAACTACTGAAACTTAGTAATCTTGACATGGAAAAGATTACAAAAAAGGACGAGATTCCTGGAATATCTTTGGTTCTACTCCATTAGTTCTATTTACGATCAGAGTTTTCACTCATGTGTGTGAATAAACTGAAGTGTTAAATGTTGGTGTTTAAACCTTATGTTAAGCACCTACCCCCGCATATATATATACATATATATATGACAACAGTTATGAAAAAGTTCAAGAAATCGTCAGCGATTTGCAATTAACAGGTTATCCCCATTTTTTACAAAATATCTCAGCATGAGTTTTTATAGTTCATTTCCTTGCTTTTATTCCTTGGTTCCGCTTTCTTGTACTTGTGTTTAAACTCACACAACTGAATGTTACATATGACTTTTAAATACATCAGTTGGTTTGTTGGTTTAAAGTTAAGCACAAAGCTACATAATGGGCTATCTGTACTCTGGTCATCACGGGTATCGAAACCCGGTTTCTAGCGTTGTAAGTCCGCAGACATACCGCTGTGCCACTAGAGGGCATATCAGTTGGCCATCGACTTTGATTACGAAATTGTTATAAAATCATTTTTTGCATGAAACAGAGAACTTTCACAAATATGAAGCTTTTTTAAGTGCAAATAACATGAAAAAATTGTATCTCAAAAGCACAAACAAAGCCGTGTAATGTTTTTTCATTCAGTTTATCCTGTCTATAACAAAACGCCTATATTGATAAATACACCCTGGTTTATTAAAATCGAGAGTGATGTCCTCAGATCTGTCTAATGTCACTCAAATAAAACTAGAACGCAAAACAATAATGATAAATGTAGGTATCAGTAACCTAAGGCATTAAAGCTAATTATATGTGTTAAACAGCTTTAAAATATTTGTGCGGACAATACATACAAGTTTTGATTTTTAGCAACTGAACGCAACTAAAAACTAATTGTTCGTAGAAGATAATCAACCGCAAGCTGGTCGAACAAAACTACGTACATATAAATTTACAAACATGATAAATCGTTCTACATGATTGCCGTATCTATGGCTACCACTTACAAATTATATGAAAAATAAGTCATTTTCATGATCACCGCGTAATCTCGATAATAAAAAATGGCAGCCATCAGTTTCTGTGATAATACATTGGAATATTAAGTGACCATTTCAGAACAATAGAGAGATTAGAGTAAATTATCAAGAACTATAAAAGTAAATATTAGTAATTAAGTTAAGCAAAGAAAGTATGATGTATGAGAAATTCGAAAGTTGTTGCGTCACACTATTTTCACGGAATGACATAACTTTCATGAGAAGCAGTTTGCGTTAGTTTTAACCAAGCTCCAATGCTGCGGAGTAACTGTTGCACTTCGATAACACGTGTAGAAACTGACAAGTTTAATTTATAACCAAACTAACTTTGTTTCGCTTTTTTTACTCGTCTTGAAACAAACACGAGATTAGGGCTAGTAATAATATTAGTGACTTTTTTGTTTTTTGACTGAGCAGGCTTGAGAAGATCATGCTTGGTCTTTATACTTAGTGCACTGTGGAAGAAAAACCCCATAGAAGACCACGATTGATTTTATAATTTGTATAATAATACAGAAAACCTTAGAGAAGATCATGACTGATTTTACAGTTAGTGTAAAAATACAGAAAATCCCAAAGAAGACCATGATTGATTTTATAATTAGTGTAATAATACAGAAACCCTCAGAGAAGATCATGATTGATTTTAGAATTAGTGTAATAATACAGAAAATCCAAAAGAAGACCATGATTGATTTTATAGTTAGTGTAATAATACAGAAACCCTCAGAGAAAATCATGATTGATTTTATAATTAGTGTAATAATACAGAAACCCTCAGAGAAGACCATGATTGGTTTTATAATTAGTGTAATAATACAGAAAACCCCATAGAAGACCATGATTGGTCTTATAGTTAGTGCACTGTACACAGCGTGGTCACAAGTAAATAGACACCACCTTTTCAGAAAAAATGAAATTTTTCAGTCATATTTACATGAATTGATATATTTATAATTTAATTAATATCTAGTAGATCTTCCTTTCGCTTCGTGGAGTTTGTTGATCCTTTGGGGCATCGTGAGAATCATTTCGTCAATTTTAGATTGTGGGATTTTCGCCCACTCTTGCTTTAAAACTTGGAGTAGATTGCTCTTCGAAGTTGTTTTTTTGGTTGTTTCTTGACTTGCCGGTCGAGTATGGCCCAAAGGTGTTCGATGGGGTTCATGTCAGGAGATTGACTCGGCCAGGGCAACTTCTGGATACCATTTTCTTCCTGACACTTTTGGGTGTTTCTAGAAGTCTGACACGGTGCTCCATCTTCTTCGAACAACGTTGTGTTCTTGTCCACGAAACCCGAGGAATAAAGTGGCAAGCGTCCTTCCTCCAATATTTCGACATATTTTACAAAATTCATGTTACCAACGCACTCCACTAAGCTCGATCTCCCACCAACCCAACAGCTCTCCAAATCATCACGCTGAAACCACCATGCTT
>NW_013668129.1:156756-163551 GCF_000517525.1 Limulus polyphemus
AATTGACTTATGCTTTAGGAATGTCGAATTATAATTAACTTTCTATATAAATTGCCTTATGGTTTAGGAATGTCGAATTATAATTAACTTTCTATATAAATTGACTTATGGTTTAGGAATGTCGAATTATAATTAACTTTCTATATAAGTTGACTTATGGTTTAGGAATTTCACAAGACGTCGAAAATTTATATTTATGTTTTTCAACTTAAAATAAATTAGCAAATACTAGATAGAAAACAAACTGAACGATCTGGGTACATAATGTTCTTAAAGTATTCTACGTGTCAGAATTACTTTCCGTGATATTAACCCCCAAAAGAGAGCAATCCAACAAAGTAATCATGATACTTTAGACAAATATTGGGTCAATTAAGTTACAAAATCTTACATGCTACATCCCGCTAATTATTCAGTACATCGGATCGAGGAAACTTGGTGTAATTAAGTAATATGCTAATCTGACTCGAGAGTTTAGAACTTTAAACAAGAAAACAGAATGATGTAGCAAAACGACTAGCCTAAAAACCGCTATATGTTTACAGGCTATCGTTTCTCAGAATAAGATGAAACGTTGTAACCTCTATAATGATTACTTATGAAACTTGTATTAGTTTTATATGGAACGGCAAAATAAATAACAAATAATCTTCCTTTCCGTATTTAAATAAACGTTCTTGCGTGCCAAAACCTTGGATAAACACAGGAATAAAATTTTTTAATTCACTAAATCTACCTAATGATATGATATGACAAATTTCATGAAGCTCTTGAAAATCTAAAAGTTTATGCTTCTACTATTTAACGCTACGAAGTTCCTATTTAAATCAAGATGTAAAAAACATTCTGCTTGTTTCTGTATACAACATTTCAAGAAATATCAGATATTGATGGAAGTGTCATTAAAGAATATGTGTTTTAGTCGAAATAACTTATTGAATGTTAAATAGAATTATGACTTTAAAAAAAAGAACTGACTCAATATTACACTAAAAATCTTAATATAACTTAACACCACTTTAAGCAGTTGCTACTGGAAGTATTCTTAATACGAGAAAAAAAGGTTTTGAATTATCCACCAAACTGTGTTATTGTTACATCCAATAAATGTTATTACTAAATATCTGCAAGCTATTTACAATCTTGTTATTCTAGAATGTTTCTCGCGAAGTTAAAGTGAAAGCATTTATTTTACCCAATATTAAAAAAATAGCAAATGTGTTTTGAAGGTGACCTTTAAACTTGAATATTCCTGTCAGTGTATCACGTAAAATGACCATAAACATATGAAACGCGTCTTATAAGTCAAAACGCAAACTACGGCTGATTGGCATCTTAAGAACGCATCTAATATACTTGAACTATTAAAGCAAGGAATATATCAAACTGGCATGATTATTATCCAGAATTGTGACATTTTTCCACAGTATTTGTGGAACTTAGAAAGATTTCAAGAATGCGAATTTCCACTGGTCGCAGATATTTTGGATGACGTCATGTTCAATTAAATTCAACATGTGTCCCACCACTGAGCGAAGCCATAATGGAATATGGCTCTGATCAGTGGGCTTGCCATATTGGTACAAAGTCATTCTCCACATAACATAGTTATATTGGAAAGTCCTAAGGGCAATGTTTACTGATGATAGAATAAGTCATGACAGGGCTGGTGACGACATCGTGGGCCTCATATGATCATGACACAGGCGCTTCGCAGTTAATATTGAAGGGAAGGCCGACGTCATTTTAACTCTACTCCCAAAAATAGAAATCAGTACAAAAAGGTACTTAATTTGGGTGTTTCGACTTATTAAATATGAATAAGCCTGAGAAGCTTTTTTCTGAGAGATGTTTCATATCAAAGCTTGCTCTACCATCAGGGAGCTTTGTATTTGAAATAAAAAGCTGCGCGCACTGAATAAGTTACATCACGATTCAGTGTATATTTTGTAGCGAAACCCCCAAACATTCAACTATCTTCTTGTTCCGTTCTATGCCATTCATCGTGGCGACATCTCGTGGTGTGAGGCACAGGGTGGTTGTGCTTCTCGGTTCTTTTGTTTTTTAATCTGTACAATTTTCTATGCTGCGACGAAACAGCCGAGCCTTCAACAAGTTTAACAAAGATTACGATGCCGGCCGCATGGTATAATGGAGCCAATCAGAAAAAAACAACGAAAATTATTTCAAACATTATTTGCAACCCCAAAGGGCACGCAAGGTCGCATTGATTAAGGATTAGTATAAATTTCATGATGATTTAATCATTCAGTGTTTTTAAGGTTAAAAAAGTTAAAAGTAGGTTTCATTAATTATGACTTGGAGGTTATTTCGGAGTTTTACTCTTTCAACAATGGTTAGGCTTTGTCTAGCACATTGAAGTTACCAGCATGTTTACACCTATGAAATACCAACGACTAGAATTAACGAAACGTGAGTATTAGACAAGTTTAAAACCATTTATATCTAGATCCAATGATTATCGTCTGATTCCAACTTCTCTTCCTAATCACCCACAACTTATTAGACAAGCTTAAAACTATTTATATCTGGATCCAAAGCTTATTGTCTGATTCCAACTTCTTTTCCTAATCACTCACAACTTATTAGTGAACATCGCTACTATAGTCCAGACAATAAGAAATAGCTTACCTGATCTGTCGTTTATACATCGTTTCTATGACGATCATGTAATCACTTATTACCAATGAAACACAGCTTCCCTAACCACAATAAACTTGTCAACATGAGCCATGACTAACAAATCAAAGTGACCCTAACTCACTGATATTAATCACTTGTTATCCAATGTGAAAGGGTTTCGTCAGGTGAAGGGAGTTCACGAAAACTTCCTCTCTAAGTGTTAAACAAAAATGAATTAATTTTTTACGATTATGTCAAAATATTGTACTTTGTTCTAGTCACTCAGTTCTTCTTTTATTTCCTATCGGTTCAAAAGAGTGGGTACTTTGTAAAGAAAGTGATGCCAATGCTCAAAGGAACCCCAATTCATCATACAATTAGGTTTACGAAGCTTTCCATCCAGATCTAATACTTAAGAGGTTTCCATCTAAACACACTTAAACTTAAACATTTTTCTAATCTAAGTTATTATAATTTCATTGTTTATTTTGTATTTTTACTCAACTAATTTTATTTATTCATTATGACATACACATACTTAATATAATTATACCTTGGATCTTTTGTTTTCGTTTTTATGAGTTATTTACTAAATATATAGCATTTTAATAGTTTCTTTATTGTTATTTTATTAAATTTGTTACATAATTAGTAAATATCATTAATTTAATTTTTGATCGATTTAACAAATGTTTGCTTGTTTATCAGAACCACTTTAATAACTTGCGACAGATTAGGGCAATATTCCATAATCATAACATTGTTAATCTAATAGTACACAAAAAAAACTACATCGTTTAAAACAAATAAAATCATATTAATCCACTGTACAACTTTTCACTTATATTTCCTGAAATAATACTAATGACATATTTACCATTTAATCACAAATACTAAATTTTTGTGGCTATTTTATGCATATTAGCTGTATATATTTCCATAATTATTATCAATACTGTATATCAAATTACGGGTTATTTTGGTAAGAGTCCATGAGCCTGTAGCTACTTTTTTCGTTTCTCCTTCTGATAGTCGTAATCTTTTTCAAAGCTAGCACGTTCTTTGAAGCTAATATCACTCCGAGCTTATTCATCATTTAATAACCTGTAATAAAAATCAAATGGCAAGAGGTAACTTATTAATGAACTGCGATATGAGAATAATAAGACAAGAGATAAGGTACTGATTATCTGAAGTATGAAGGCAATAAGTAATAAGCAGTACTGATGCATAGGGCTATGATGAGGGATGAAATTCCCCGAAATCGGTATAAGAAGTGGTGAACAGAATGATAGACAAGGCTTCGCATGCATTTCTTTAAACATCCACAAATATGCTAAGTTATAGAACACATACACAAATGTATCCGTGATATGGAAGAAGAAAAATAAATATCCATTAAAGCTGAAACCCGGAGCAAACAGTCACACTAGAAAAGAGGACTACTCTCATAACGATAACAGTGGTGTAACCTCCTTGTTGCCTCTTATCTCTCATACCACAAGTCAACAATATTTCATCTTTTGCCTGATATCATTCATATTGTAGGTTACCTTCTTGTCAGTATACTATCTATATATATTTGCCCTATAATATATGTACCATAAAACTCTCTAAACTTTCCATCTCCTGGGCATCTCCAGCTTCAAATCGTAGATTATAAGTGATCTACTACTTGCCTCATATTTTTCGTACCTCAGTCCATAGGTTACCTTATGCTCTATATCGAAATGAATAAAAACCTTGTAACCCGAGCGCTTTCGAAAGGTGGACCTTTCTTCTTCAGGGACAAACTGGGAATGGTGGTGTAATAGAATGAGTGATATATATATATAAAGGAAGTTTAGTGACGTCATGAAGGTCATCCGGTTTTCCAGGAAATGTTTAGTCTATTTCTCTACGTACTGTTGTAAGCATTTCATTTCCGGTACAGTGTAGCCGATAGAGAGAGTGTATGTGAAAAGGTGTTAGGGATATTTTACCTTAGAAATGGATAAATATATATATATTTATTTAAAACTATACTTAAGTGTTTAAGTAAAATAAAGGTGACACCTGGAGACTGATTGAAAATGATATGTTATGCTAATCAATTTATAAAAACAGGTATGGAAAATTATCTTAAATAAATAGTAAGTTTTAGGAAATTCAGCGTTCACATTACATAAACAAAATGAGCAAAGAATAAAAATTATTTTTCTGACAGAGACGAAACCAATGAAAGGATATCACTGATTCCAGGATCTAGATTAATTATGAAAGATTGAACAGTGTTTAGATTAGCAATCCAATAAGCTTCTTTTATTTCTCTATCTGCTTTAGTATTGAATCCTGTTTCAATGCCGGTGAGAGTAACATCGTTAATGGAATGACTGGGTTGGTTAAAGTGTTGAGCAACAGGAAGATCTTTTTGTGGTATTAATAGAAGATTTATGGTTGTTGAAACATTCTCTAAAAGTTGTTTGTTATGTCCTAAATATTGGTCATTGCATTTTTTACACTGTATAAAGTAAATGTTGTTTTTTGTTTCACAAGTGATTTCTTGTCAGAAAATGAGTCAGTGGTTTTTATGAACTTGCAGGTTTGACAATGGGCTTTATTACATGGGCGAAATACATTTTTGGGTGGGATAAGTTCTATATCATTATCGTACCTCAGTCCATAGGCTACCTTACGTTCTATATTTTTCGTACTTCAGTCCGTAAGCTACCTTATGTTCTATATCATTATCGTACCTTAGTCCATAGGCTACCTTATGTTCCATATCATTATCGTACCTCAGTCCATAGGCTACCTTACGTTCTATATTTTTAGTACCTCAGTCCGTAAGCTACCTTACGTTCTATATCATTCTCGTACATCAGTCCGAAGGTTACCTTACGTTCTATATCATTATCGTACTTCAGTCCGTAGGCTACCTTATGTTCCATATCATTATCGATTGTATGAGCTAAACTTAATTCTTAAACGTGGTAAATGCAGTTATTGTCTTGAATACCTCAATGTTTTAAATTAATATTCGTTTTTCTTTTATAGGTATACGCTGTGATCATAAGTCATCCAAACTCGGGGGAACTGTCTCCGGCTGCCGTATCTTATACCTGTGGATTCTATAACATTCCTGTTATTGGTATTAGTTCCAGGGATAGTTCACTGTCTGACAAGGTCAGCTTCTAGTGTCCTAATCTTAAACAATAAATTATTAGTTTTATAAGATCTTAAACAGTAAACCTCTAGCTTCGTATATTTTAAAGCAGTAAACCATCAGCTTTATATAAGCTTAAACAATAAATTTCTAGCTTTGTGTATTCTTAAACAGTAAATACCTAGTTTTTATGAGCTTAAGTAGTAAACTTTTAGTTCCATGTGTCTCAAGAGTACTTCATATATTCTTAAGCAGTGTGTTTTTAGATTCAAGTGCTCTTAAACATTAAATCCCTTGCTTTATATGTTTTATGCAATAAAACACTGGCTTCATGTGTTCTTAAAGAGTAAACTACTAATTTCATGTGTTATTAAACACTCGTTATCTTTACTTAATATGCCTGTAAGTAACTCTTATAATTAGATCGAATAATTTCACAGCCTCTGGAGGATTTGACTTGCTTATCTATATATCTGTTTGATCATGCAGAATTAGTAAAGGATTAGGCAATTAATCACCTTTGAATCCACTTAATCTCTATATCTATAATTCTTATCTCAAATTAAAAATGCAGTAAATAATCATGTGACGAAAAACGTATTCAGTTATTATTTTTATGCATTTACGTATTCTAATGTGTTTTGTTTTTATGATGAAATTGAGCAATTCCGAAATTTAATGCTTTATTTTTTAAATTAAAACTAACTGTTCTTTTTAGTCTAGTGATTTTGGTTTAATTACGTCATTTAATGCTTTATCTTCTTTAAATTAAAACTAACTGTTCTTTTTAGTCTAGTGATTTTGGCTTAAGTACGTCATTTAATGCTTTATATTCTTTAAATTAAAACTAACTGTTCTTTTTAGTCTAGTGATTTTGGCTTAAGTACGTCATTTAATGCTTTATATTCTTTAAATTAAAACTAACTGTTCTTTTTAGTCTAGTGATTTTGGCTTAAGTACGTCATTTAATGCTTTATATTCTTTAAATTAAAACTAACTGTTCTTTT
>NW_013668129.1:163937-168224 GCF_000517525.1 Limulus polyphemus
GGTTTTGGTTTAAGTACGTCATTTAATGCTTTATATCATTTAAGTTAAAACTAACTGTTGTTTTTAGTCTAGTGGTTTTGGTTTAAGTACGTCATTTAATGCTTTATATCATTTAAGTTAAAACTAACTGTTGTTTTTAGTCTAGTGGTTTTGGTTTAAGTACGTCATTTAATGCTTTATATTCTTTAAGTTAAAACTAACTGCTGTTTTTAGTCTAATGGTTTTGGTTTAAGTACGTCATTTAATGCTTTATATTCTTTAAATTAAAACTAACTGTTGTTTTTAGTCTAGTGGTTTTGGTTTAAGTACGTCATTTAATGCTTTATATTCTTTAAATTAAAACTAACTGTTCTTTTTAGTCTAATGATTTTGGTTTTAGTAGCTCATTGCATACTGGAAGTTAATAAAGAAAAACTTATTGCACTCCCAAACATATTTAAAAGTTGTAAAACAAGGTACTGTTTTGTCATTTAACTTTTTTATCACCTGTATTTTTTGTTTTCCTAAATTTTCTCCAAAAGAACTGCGTGTTGATACTGGTCGTTGATACGATATACTCGGCAAGACTTTTACTCAGGACGGTATTTATAATGAAAATAATCCTGAAGGAAAATGAAAAATTTAGAAATTGGTTACATGGAGATTTAACCTTCAGTGTCGGGTTTCTACATGATAGATCAGAAGTTTAACAAGCAATATTAGCTTTATTTAGTTGTTTGTTTTTTTACAATGTTATCAGTACGATCTGAGAAGATCTTGAAGCTATACATCTTTATACCTGGATAGCTATAACCAGACAATCGTTCTGTTTTTATTTGATTTAGTTTTCTTTTGTATTTTACGAACTTATCTGTGTAGCCTTTCACTATGGAATACAGCTTGATGTATCTTTACAGCCAATAACAGACAAGCATTCTAGCTTAAAATTCAAAAGAACCTTCAATGAATGACTTATCATCACTCTAGCTGAGCAGTTGAGAGTTATTATAGTTGGTGGGTCATGGTACGAGTTATTTTGCTTAATATTATCCGTATTATAAAATTATTTATTTATTTTTCAAGCAAATAGAAGTTGTGTAATTACAACAATTATTCAGTTGCACGTAGTCCAAAAGTTGTGGTGCTACAAATTTCAAGGCTATCAATTTCATCCTAAATGTTAATACAAGTAGAAAATAATGATGTTCAAGAAGGCCACAGTTTCTGTTAGTTTTATGCATGCCGGTTCATGTGCTATAATTTTTGGTATCATTCATAACGTTTTTGACATGTCCAAAAATAACCAATAATGCATCACCCCTCCCCCCCATATATATATATATATATATGAAGTATTTCAAACTCTCCAAGTATGTTTTGCAACTTGTGACATAGTTGAACAAATGATAAAAAATATTCAATGTATAAAAAGGTGTTAGAAATAAGAAAATGTTCCTAAAGAAGACAAAGTAATTAACACTAATGAATTATTAAAATGTATATAAAATACACTGCTCAAATGTTATCCCAGTTTAACATTGATAATTTATTAATATGTACATAAAACAAATTCGAAAGTGAACGAAGTATAAAAGTTTAAAAAAATTGCAAAGTGGTGTCGAATTCAAAGTTAACTCATAGCTGGACTTAATTACCCATGAGCCTCCTGCGTCCTTCTCCAGATATGAGGCTTTAACCTCCTTTACTATCAAGGTATCAAAATATCCTATCTTGTAGCGTCAAGCAATAACGTTAAAGACATGTAAGCCAACTTACAACAATGAAACAATATCAACTTACAAATCTTTATGCATTAATTACAGGAGAACAATTTTCTTTGCAAAAAATCGTAATACATATTTTCATCTTTTGGCTAGGAATTAATTATATGGAGCATTTAAACTCGTCTAACAATCTACGCCTACAAATATCATATCTAATTACCTTACTGTTAACTAACAGTCTGATAAAGGGCAATAAGCAACAATAAAATTTACAAATATTAGTTAGCAACATTAAAACTATATAGAAACGTTTGTTACAGATATAGAATATTGAAAGTATTAGTAGCTGAAGGATACATTTTATGTAATCTGACAGTTTGGTCATGTGTTTTTTGTTCAAACGATTTTTTCAATACAAATACATATATAATTATTTATTTCTGGATTTATCACCATGCAATAAGTATATGGATAAATATTTGCTTGTACAGGGAGATTGGCATTATTAGCAATGCTATTTTAATGTTTATATATATATATAATATGTGTGGTTGTAAAGTTCTTTGGCCACTTAGCAGTGTCTTAGCTTGGAAACGATACAATTTTTGAAAGTGAAAATGGGGAAACATGATTACCAGCACGTGGGAGATAAACTGAACTAATAAAATCATACTGCTAAATGTAACCACCAGAGGCCTAACTGTAACCATAATTTACATATTTAATCGAGTAAAAATAAATGCTGAACTACAATGAACTAATTTCGATGCTGGCTAAAAGAATTTAAGTATGACTCCATAAGAAACGGCAGATCTAAATCAGGGAAGCTGTTGGTCGTGTTCATCGGGATGAAATGTAATTACCATCAATGATGAGAGTCGCAATCCTACGAGAAATTGCTTGGATTGTAATCGGCTGCTTTCAACGTTATTACTCGACTGGATGCTGTAGTTGAGAGTGACGAAGGACATCCAGGTGGAGTAATTTATCAATTTACTTTTATTGGCTCATTATGTGCTGATAGTTATGTTTCCCAGTTTGCACCTTCATGTATTGCATTGTTTTCCAGCTTTGAAAATGCTGTGTCCAAATGACTCTATAGTTACTTTGCGGTAAAATCGAGTTAAAGAACATAGTGTGTCAAGGTATGTAGAATTCTCAAATATCATCCGACATAAAGAAGAATGTGTGAATGTAAATGTAGAAATTGAACAGTTCCAAATTATCGGAAAGGCTGAAAATGAGCAGTGGCTAAGATTAAAAGAAACATTAGCCATAAAGAACTTAGAACCTGAACTAAACAAGTAATCCAGCACCAGTGAGCTGATGTTAAAAGTGTGATAAGATAGAAAAAAATTCACATGTTTGAAATTACCTCGTGTTAGTTGTTTAAATATTAGATTTAAATTGTTGTTGTTGTACTTGAAAATGGCAGCTGGTGTGCCTAAAGCTCGGGGGTTTTAATTGTAGGTTCTAAATGTTTTCATATCATTGTCTTATAAGAAGGAAGAGGTTTTAATCTTTAGTTTATGATATAATTTCTTTAAAAAAACTTTTACACAAATACCAAGATTAACAATTTATGACATACTTAAGTATTTTATAACTAATTTAAAAGAATAACCTCAATAAAAACAAAACAAAAAAACCTTAATCACATGAATGTTTAAGGTGACATTTGAACAACACCTCTCCGGTTTTAGTCATACCTTCAAAATGTGAAAACCACTGAATTTCTAAAGTAACAAAGCAATCTCTATCCCAATTAAGTTTCAATTTAGAGTTATGATTTTGAGTGGATCGCCAAATGGTACGTTCCCGGTTCATTAAAAAAAAACAATCCAATCAGAATGCAAAATAATTAAGTTAATTAAGTATTTGGACCTAATTATTTTCACTACCAAAGTACATCTCAACCTAAACCAAATCAGAAAAAAAAGTTTTAAACAAATACACCATAAACAATGAGCAAACTACATCAAAATTATTTGGTTAATAGGTAACTTGGATATGCGGTAACTTAAGTCAATATAGAATGTTTTTGTTATTTGATTAGTACTCAGATTTATATCACATTTATGACTTCCAGAAAACAAATCTACTATTGAAATTATACAGAAAAGGTATAATAAAGAAGTGGTAAAAAGTATAGAAAACTTGAAAAAGATGATATCAAATTAAATAAAAATAAATTAAGTTGAAACTTTTTGAATAAATGTAAGGTTTATGGATTAATACAATTTTTTTACATTTTAAAACTGCTACTTTTAGGTTCAAAGAATTAAAACAATATAAAGAAACTCAGAAAAGGTTTTCAGAAAGTGAAATTAAATATAAGGAGAAGACATTTAAAATCTTGAAGAAATAATAATTGAAGATAAATTACAACTTTAAAAGCTAATTAGTAACGTTGACTTCTTTTGTTTGAATAATAAGATTATAAGGAATAACAATACTAAACTGATAGAAATAAGATTAGCACAGAATAAAAAACTTAAACTTGAAGAGAAACCAAATTAATAAATCCTTTTCGAGTAATCCTGATGATGTGATAATAAATTTATCAAATTATTGTTTAAATGAT
>NW_013668129.1:169147-182921 GCF_000517525.1 Limulus polyphemus
ATTAAAACATTCACAACAATCATGGGGAAACATTAAAACATTCACAACAATCATGGGGAAACATTAAAACATTCACAACAATCATGGGAAAACATTCACAACAATCATAGGGAGACGTTAAAGGATTCACACCGTGGATAGAGAGATGATAAAACATTCACAACAATCATGGGGAAACGTTAAAACATTCACAACAATCATAGGGAGACGTTAAAGGAATCACACCGTGGATAGGGAGATGATAAAACATTCACAACAATCATGGGAAAACATTCACAACAATCATAGGGAGACGTTAAAGGATTCACACCGTGGATAGAGAGATGATAAAACATTCACAACAATCATGGGGAAACATTAAAACATTCACAACAATCATAGGGAGACGTTAAAGGATTCACAGCGTGGATAGAGAGATGATAAAACATTCACAACAATCATAGGGAGACGTTAAAGGATTCACAACATTTATATGGAGATGTTAAGGTATTTTCTCTTTATTCTCCACAGTAAGATGTTAATATATCTTCTATTTGTTCTCCACAGGGAGGTATTTCTATCAATCCTCAATAAGGGAATGTTAACACATCTTCTATCAATCCTCTACAGGGGAAGGTTGACTTAACTTATATTTATCATTCACGGGGATATATTAAGATACCTTCTATCTATTCTTCATATGATGACGTTAACACATCTTCTATCAATCCTCAATAAGGGAATGTTAACACATCTTCTATCAATCCTCAATAAGGGAATGTTAACACATCTTCTATCAATCCTCAATAAGGGAACGTTAACACATCTTCTATCAATCCTCAATAAGGGAATGTTAACACATCTTCTATCAATCCTCAATAAGGGAATGTTAAAATATCTTCTATCAATCCTCAATAAGGGAATGTTAACACATCTTCTACCAATCCTCAATAAGGGAATGTTAAAATATCTTCTATCAATCCTCAATAAGGGAATGTTAACACATCTTCTACCAATCCTCAATAAGGGAATGTTAACACATCTTCTACCAATCCTCAATAAGGGAATGTTAAAATATCTTCTATTTATCATTCACGGGGATATATTAAGATACCTTCTATCTATTCTTCACAGAAGACGTTAATACATCTTTCACTTCTCTTATACAAAAGTATCATCCATATTATCAGTGCAATATCCTGAAGGTTCATTAAGGTAGCATGGTTCATTGAATCATGTTCTTTATCCTAAAAATAATCATGTAAACTTTTCACCCCGTTCTGTTCTGACACACAAAACAACCTCAATACTACCATAACCATTGTCTGAAATAAAAGGCAAGTTCTACCAGCTTTATATGTTACTCTGTTTGTCGACGAAATGTTCCAGCTTCATATTCTTGAATCTTTCATTTCTGATCTCGAGAAGCTCACTTTAAGCTAACCTTGCATTTTAAACTTTGTGATCTTAAAATAGTAATAATATTGAAGACTGCTTTTTACTCGAAAAACTTCAGGAAGATCTGTCATGTTGAGTATAAATAGATAGGTAATGCTTTTCAACTACTTTAGAACATGTTTTGTTCAAGTCGTTCCTTTCAACGATATTATAGAATATGTATCAATGGGAGGAAGTTGTTCATCGGTGTCTAATCAACCTTTCATGACTTGGCTTTATCCAGTTTTAGTGAAAAAACAGTAGTATGGATCAACTTTCATGACTTGGCTTTATCCAGTTTTAGTGAAAAAATAGTAGTATGGATCAACTTTCATGAATTGGCTTTAACCAGTTTTAGTGAAAAAAATAGTAGTATGGATCAACTTTCATAAATTGGCTTTATCCAGTTTTAGTGAAAAAATAGTAGTATGAATGAACTTTCATGACTTGGCTTTATCCAGTTTTAGTGAGAAAATAATAGTATGGATCAACTTTCATGACTTGGCTTTATCCAGTTTTAGTGAGAAAATAATAGTATGGATCAACTTTCATGACTTGGCTTTATCTAGTTTTAGTGAAAAAAACAGTAGTATGGATCAACTTTCATGACTTGGCTTTATCTAGTTTTAGTGAAAAAAACAGTAGTATGGATCAACTTTCATGACTTGGCTTTATCTAGTTTTAGTGAAAAAAACAGTAGTATGGATCAACTTTCATGACTTGGCTTTATCTAGTTTTAGTGAAAAAACACAGCAGTATGGAATTTCTAGATGTTATAGTTTTACATTTACATAAGTTCAACCGTTTTCAGTAAATACCACCTTAAGTCAAAATTCGTGGGTTAAAAGAAATTACATATTAAGAATGAACTATATTGTAAAGCAATAGTGTATCAGCAGTCGGAAGAGAATCATCATCATAACATAAAGTAGGAAACAGGTATTTCACCTGCATCAACACAACACTACTTCCGACATTAGAAAACGACCACTAGAGGTCTCTACTGCAAGCATATTTAGAAATGCAAGGTATGAGAAGAAATCACTCAAATTCTTATTTATGGTTTTCATTTCTTTTTACACGTGCAGATATATAAATGGAGGTAAAACAGTGTTATTTTATAAGATATTCTAATACTTTTCTGAAATACTTCACTTGTGAATAAATCTATATTTAAAACTTTTCCTAAACCAGCAAGTACTATAGATCCTCGGGGAATATTGTACATATATATTGTATATATATATATATTAATCTGGTATTCAAATATCGTTCCACGTGAGGTAGTTTGAAAATGTTCCAAAATTTTGCTTGACGCTTTTTGATATATCTGTTCCTTCGCCATTATATTCGTCAGTTCGTATATATTCAATGTAATAGTTCTCCTCTTAACGAACAACCCTATTCATATATTTAAAGTTTCTAAAACAGTAAGGCTCAGCTTTCATGACCTTTTTGTATTTTGTGTGTTTTTTTATTAAATACAGTAAGTTTTTGTTGAATTTCCTACAAAATGAAATTCTGTGCTGCCATATTTTCTGCACAGAAATATATATTTCAGTTTACTGTTAGAAATAACTTCTTTACGGTTTCCTCACTCTTTATGTATAACTTTATTACTTAAAATTTCTTGGAAAGTTAAAAATAGCTTATAAAATAAGTAACAACTTACAAGCCGAACTGGGTAGTTTGAGTTCTGACTTCAGTTTATGAATAACTTAATTGGTTGGTTTTATCGCATAATGCGCTTAGTTCTCCACGGGGAATAGAACCCCAGATCTTATCATTGTAAGTCCATAAGCCAACCGCTTCTTTACTAATGCATTTATAAATAAGTAAGCTCTCTTTTATATGTAGGCTTTGTTTATCACTGGCCATTGCTAATATTGTAAAATAATTTGAATGAATGACTACGTCACACACACACATACACTTAAGATGTGCTCCAATAAACTTGATTTATTTGTCTTTCTTAATTTTGCATGTTCTTTCACCCGCGATAGCAGCTTTTTCACTGGACTTTATATTGTACATTGTTGTACGTAGCATTGTTTGTAATGTGAAATTGTAAAGTAGATGTTTAATATTTTGTAGAATAACTTCATCATAGAATGAAGATAGTGTTCGCCTAAAAACAAATTATCATGTGATAAACAGTTTAAATTGATTTTTGGTTAAAAAAACAAGTGCTGTCAGTTCGAAACATAAATAGCGGATTGTGTGGGAGTATCTTATTTGCTATGTTAACGGTGATTATTGAATTTAAAACTCAAACAACAACTTTCCGTGATAGTTATATAAAAGTTTCTATTCCCCATTCAAAGGGGTTCTTCCCAAAATTGGGGTCACGTGCCCCACCCCCCGGTTCTGCAGTCTATGGTTCGAAATATTAAATGATAATGATCACGCGCATGTATATCAGACAATTAAAAAAGTTGTCAAATAAGTTCACGAAAAATACTTTTCTGCTAATTCTCGTCGTGTCAATATTGTTGAAATTATGTGACATCTTGGCTCTAAATACATATTTCAGAAATCATGAAAATGAAAATTGTTGTCTTAGACTATTTGATTAAAAACTGTTAATTACGTAGCGAATATGACAGTGTTTTCTTCTACTTGTAAAGTTTTTTATTTTGTTTTTTAAATGAAAAGTACATCACTTAAATTTTGAGATATTTTGAAATGAAAGTTCATATGGAATTTGCTTCAGCGTAGGAAACTGCGTACATAGAGCTTCAGCGAAAAATGTTAAACTTTTCATTGTATAAAGCAAAAGAGAATTTATTTTTTTTTATGCTGGCTAATGGTTTGGAAATATAAAATTTTCTTTATTATACTTCCCCCGTGTAACTGGAAATTTACGTCAGATCATTATGTAAAGGAAACAATACCAAAGAAAAACTTTAATCTTTATTTAAGTGTTTTGTATGTGTAAAGTAGTAATCACAAACTAAATTAATTTGAAGGGAAATTATTTGACAAAGAAGAAAATATGATTTAAATCTTTTAAATCTTTTAAAATCTTAATCCTTTCAAATTATACTTTAAGGTTTCTCTCTCATTCAGGAGTCCCTCCGGTGGGACAGAGGTAAGTCTATGTACTTACAACGCTAAAATTCAGGGTTCGATTCTTCGCGGTTGATACAACAAATAGCCTAATATGGCTTGGTTCTAAAATCAAACAAACTCATTAAGAAATGTGTTTGAAGACTAAACCAGTGTAACAATGATACTTTGTTTCGGCTTCTCACCCTTTTATTTCCATTTCTCATATAAACTGGCTTTAGTCGGATCAAAATTAAAACAGAGAAGTAGTCAAACGGACGGTTAAAAAATTTATGTGCATCATATCTATGTAACCACGGAATTGCTGATGAGGTCCATACCCCATCGGCTTTTAAAAGTTAATTTTTTTTAGACTGTTTATGAATAAAAGTCTTTGTGAGTCCAGAATTTTGTTGGTTACTTGGTATATGGTAAAATATCAGTCGCACAAAAACATTTAAATAAAAGTACCATCAGTATTGAAGTTATTTCCACTAATTACTGTTGGGGTCACCCTCTTGGTTATTTAAGGGCTAATGTACGTAAAAGAGAGAGAGAGAGAGAGAAAGAAGGAGTTAGAAAGATTTCCAAGATTACCTCTTGGTTGGCGAGAACAAGTCTCATCATTAGCACAAACTTTTGAATACATCTAAACAAAAAAAATAAAATAAAAAATCTGTTATTCTGTCGTTTAGTTGTTGAACTGGAAAAGTTGGGTCTTAAATCTGGCAACGCCTGTTTGTAATTAATACTTAAAACTAGGCTTAATTAAATTACAAGAAAAAAAATTATGTAACCAACAGTTTTGGTTAATAGCTGTGACCATCAGTTATTTGATATTTATCGGAATCAAGCTATTATATATTTTTTGTAATTATTGAAAGGTTATTTTCTTTCTTCACTGAAGAAAGATCTGTGGATGAGGTACTTTAGGTTTATCCACTGTTTGTTCATGGTATCTTCAATCGACGTTACTTAGCCAGGGACATATTTACGCGCCTTGCTCGAGAAAGAAAAAAAAAAAAGACTGTTGTATTGGCAAAGTGCCAAAAAGATGGTAAAAACTATCTGAAATCAATAAAAAAGAATATTTAATGCTTGTGTGTGTGTATATGTACAGTTAAAAGTAATTTTATGGAAAGTAATTAGTTAAATAAATAATTTTAAAAATCGCAGCTCTGGTTTTTTGAAGTACTGGCGGAAGTAACTCCCAAATTGCGTTGGGGGGTACACCGTCTATTCAGTTTAACCTCAGCTTCGCCGGCTTTATAGGCTTAAGAAAAAATGAAACAGATGTGGATGCTCTAGCCCACAGCATCCCACATCTTTACCACCCTAGCTCGTTCAATTGTCAACAGGGATCAGTGAAGCATTACCATAATGTTGAAATTTACATTCTGTAATGGCATGGAAGAATTAGCACTATAAAATGTAAAGAATGAATAAACATTCTCTTGTCCTAACATTTTTGCAAAGTACTGTATATAGTAATTTAAAGAATAAAGCCTTTCTCTATCAAAAAGATATACACAAATCGCAGCAATAGGGTAACAAATAACACAAACAGACAGGGATATATATATATTAGTTCCAAGCTAAAATCAGCATCAACTGTAACGCACGTCTAGATTAGTTGTTCTTAAGCACAAAATTACACAATGGACGTCCTGTGCTCTACCCATCAAGGGTATCGAAACCTGATTTTCAGTGTCGTGAGCCTGCAGACTAACGGCCAGTAAGAAACATAACGTACATCATTGGGATGTTTAAAGCCAGATATACATAGAAATATATATTATACATTTTTCAGCTATCTAGACAACAAAAATACACATATGTATTTCAACATGTAAGAGATTTCGGTGAAAGTTTCGGCAACACCCTTCAGGTGTTTAATTAAAAAAAAATGTGAAAAACTTAATTTTAGGTGTTGTTATTTTATACAAGTGTATGTTCGTTTCTAGTTTAATTAATAGAATACATTCTTTTTTTCAGATAAAACGGCTTAAATATGTTTAATTTATTCTAACTTAAATAACTGGAAATATGCACCAGTTTGTTAGTTTATTTTATACGTATTTTATGCTGGAATACAATAACAATATTAAAAAAAAACGTTTTCGCCTTAGGACTTGGTAGAACACTGAGATGTTTTTCTTTGCATGCTAGGGATTACCCTGTTAACCTACAAGCTTACTGACAGAGTATCTCTAGAGACAGTTTTAAAATCACCATATGCTACAAGCTTGCTGTATATCTGGGGATGGTTTTGAAATCACTATATGAACTTTAAACTTTAGAGAGTCAGTAAAACACCTTTACAAGAACACGTAATGTTCATTCTCAATAGGATTTATTATGCCAATTAACGCATTCTGAGGTCTTGTGTGTTTCCAAGTGCTAGACTTTCCTGATAAGCACATCACTTCTCTCTGCATGCTTTATATGATCCATGAAATGTATGAGGAAGATGGTTTCCCAACGTTCCTTTCATCAATCTAGTTGCACAGAAATACATATACGCTGCATCCGGTGTCATGGCAACAATATATATGTATTTGTATAGAAAAATATTAAGACCCGTTTCATTCTCCAGCTGCTTGAGGTATGTGACGGTTAAATGGATATGTCGTGGAAGCAACTTGTGTTTACATGACTTTTGTTGCATATACAGATGGAGAACCATTTTGTTTATGTTGCACACTATCGCTCAGGGCAAGTGGATGGCGTTTGACATTGACCTTCATGTTCATTGATCTCACCTGATAAAAGTCGACGCACTTTGCTTATCGCAGCTAGGGCACGACTTGTGGCAGGTCTCTTTTTGGATGGTCCTGTTCCACAGATTGATCTATATTTTTTCCAATGCCGTTAAGTACAAGGGATATCCCTCTCTTAGAAATTCTAACCCTCCCATCTGAATACATCTTTATGACCTAATTGTACGAATATTTTGCATCGGGAAGGGCTATTACATACTCTTCCCAAAAGCGACCAATTTTCGGTCTCATCACACTATCTATGAAACCACAATGATACATACTATTTCACCGTGACTTTATATTGGCTGTGGGTATCATGTGACATGCTAATTTGCATATCCAAAACCATTTTAATATATTGCACTCAACCTTCTGTATAGAAGCAATTGTGTCGTCGGGCAATATACCAGATGAAGTTGTAATCTTCTATATGGTTGGCAATATCATAATAATAAGTTTAGTTTTAGACCTTTTGTCTGCTTTAGAAAGAAAAGTTGGTTTAGTTTGACTTTTTTATATAAATTATGTTTAATATTTCAGACGTTATATGCAACCTTAGTTGTCTTAAAACTGAACGATGTCAATTGAAAAACGTGACATTCAATTTGGTTTGTTTTTTAGATTTGGGTTTTTTACATTTTATTATTGCAATACTTCACATGATTCTCTCTATTTTTTTTCAATTACTTTCTCTTGGACTGATATACTTTAAAAAGTCGATGGAAAACAATGCAAAGAACGGGGGTATGTAAGGGTTTAAAATGCTCCAATTAGACTTAGATGAAAATTCGTGTAAATATAGTGATGGGTATAATAAAGGTTTCATGACATGTTACATCCTTACCACATCACAACTGCTGAGGTGATGGCCACCAATATGCATGGACTTGCTTATTAATCAGTTTATATCATCTGTGTTAATTTCTTATGAAATACTTATAGCAAAAAAAAAACAGTATATTTATTGTCTAATCCATTAATATATATATTAGCTCATATACTGAGAGATTGAAGTATTTACGTCATTATACGGCTCCATTGATAATACTATAGAATGTGCAGGCAAATATCAACGTGTTACCTGTGCGTTGCGTGGTATAATTTTATATAAACATTAACTTCAACGCTCGAATGAATCATCGTAAATGTAATTTATTCATTTTTATTACTCTTGCCAGTAGAATCCCAGGCCCGGAACAGCCTCTCTATCTTTGCCCCTGAGCGAAATTGGCAATAACTTTCATCTATTACACCAACCGCTGTTATGTTGTAAGAGATCCATATGATAATATTAGAAATACGAAAATAAAATAAAAATATTTAATTACGGACATTTTGGAATTGTTTCAAACTTTAAAAACGTTAAGAATTTAGTTCACAATATTCTAACTATAAAAAACAACATTAGCTATTAAGAAAGTAGTTTTAGTTTTTTTCATATGATCAAAAGTTTAGAAAGAACACAAGTTTAAATAGCAAACACGTTATAGAATGTACGATAAAACGTTCAGCATACACATGTTTCATAACAATGTTAATAGAAAACATTACAAGGAAAGGTTATATAACTATACACACCCGTATCTTCAAATAATAATAATAATGAAATAAAAACACCGGGATTCTGAAAATGATCAGACTAGTGATAAGAGGGACGAGTTAATATTAAGTGTTGAGTGATCATTGAAAATGGAAAGGCTTCCTTTAATAAAGAAGTTGTAATTCGTTATTCCGGAGTTTAGAATTTTAAAGTTTTCTAGAAGTATGGGGGTGGTTGTTATTCTCACTATGTGGTGGTTACAAGACACAGGTGGATTAGTTAGTTTATTCCCACCTCTAGGTGAAATTCCCATGTGTTCATGTGCGCGTATTTGTATCTAACGTGTAGTTTTACCAGAAATTCATATATTTTACGTCTATCACAAAAGTAATTATATACAACCTACAAGCGCGTAAGGAAGGGTATCTTTGATTTTAAACAAGTTTTTAATTCTAAATGTTGACTTAAATACTAAACGTTGCTTAGTTTGCGGGTAATATGTCTTGGTTATGTTCTGAATCTGAGATTTGAGTTTGCTCATAAAAGGAGTGATAAGAACTAGCGGGTATTGCAAGACAGTGTGTTATTAACGGACACGGACCATTTTGAGCAGGACAATGAGGAATGATATTATATATATATGTTCTCCAAATTTAATCAAAATACGATAATTTTAGACTGAGTTATAGAGCAAAAATAGTGTGATAAATCAGTCCCCATTTTAACAGATAGGGAATTTTTGGATTTTCGTGACCTTCCTCTGACCTTGACCCTCCAAAAACTAATCATTTCTAAGTTGTATCATAATCCCAATGCATACCAACATTCGTCCAAATACATTCAGACGTTTTTGAGAAATCTCGCTGACAAACACACACACACACACTCACAGGGATGAAAACATAACCTCCGGCGGTGGAGGTAAATATTTGAAAGAGTCTAGTCTAGGAATGATACCATTGCTACCCTGTTTATTTGATCATAAAGTTGGCCAATGAAAACAAAGTGATTGTCATCGAGGGCCAATTTAAGAGGCTGTTCGAATTTTTATCAGTTTTACTCTTAGTGCCGGGCATCCATGGTTGGCATTAGCTGATTAACAATTATTTGTATTGTTAATAAATAAACTTAGTATTCCGAAAATTGTTTAATCTCGATGTCTAAGTTCAAGGGAGGTCCAGTTCAATCTACACTTTGGTCAACGTGTGTTATTGGGTTATACTAGTTTTGGAGAATTCCACTCCTCATCAGTAACCCTAAACAAAAAGTTAACCAAAGAGAGGCGATAGTTTTCGGGTTCAGATTTTCAATCTGATCGGTGAGGTAATGATAGTCAATTGCAAAATTTTCTTGTTAAGTTCAAGATTGGCTGTAGTATGTTGGTTTGTTGTATCTTTTTTTCGAAAGTATTTTGTTTTCAGTTCTTCCAGCAGCTGTCTTTGATAGTAACGATAAGCATAATATCCTTGGAATTTTCATGACGTCAGAAAAACACGTAGGTTCAAGAAGTCTTGATACAGAATGATAAAACCCTATAACCCGAGCGCTTTCGAAAGGTGGACCTTTCTTCTTCGGGGGTAAACTGAGAAGTTGGAAATTTCAATTAGTCGTCTTGAAGTTCGGTAATTTTGAAATAACTTGGTGGTGTTTATATTTCTTAGAAACTGAACATCAATAGAGACCTTCCTAGCTTTGAGATCAAGAGTACGAAACCAATTTTACCCATCGTAACAGAGAGTTTCCTCCTGATTCTTCGGGTGGAAAACGAAGTTTTATATTAAGTATTAGAAACACAGTAATACCATAAAACGTCTTTAATTACAGACCTTTCGGAATTGTTTCAAATTTCATCATCAGTGTTAAAATCTTGAAAACATTTTGTACTTAGAATATTGTGTATTAACTGGTTAATAGATTGTATGTACTATGAGATCCTTATGGAATTGACCTTAGAAGTCACATACCTCGACTAGCAAGTATGTGATGTATGTACTATGACATCCTTATGGAATTGACCTTAGAAGTCACATACCTCGACTAGCAAGTATGTGATGTATGTACTATGAGATCCTTATGGAATTGACCTTAGAAGTCACATACCTCGACTAGCAAGTATGTGATGTATGTACTATGAGATCCTTATGGAATTGACCTTAGAAGTCACATACCTCGATTAGCAAGTATGTGATGTATGTACTATGAGATCCTTATGGAACTGACCTTAGAAGTCACATACCTCGACTAGCAAGTATGTGATGTATGTACTATGAGATCCTTATGGAATTGACCTTAGAAGTCACATACTTCGACTAGCAAGTATGCGATGTATGTACTATGAGATCCTTATGGAATTGACCTTAGAAGTCACATACCTCGACTAGCAAGTATGTGAAAGTCATGGGAATCCAGCAGGTCTCGTATGTAGCTTTACAGCATGCTGTGAAATTACCTTTTATTGCCTGATTATTTTCATTCTTATAATGGAACAGGACGTAACGATACCTGAAAAGTGTTCTTAAATATACAACTTCTCTTATTTAAGTTGATAAATAATGAATAGTTCAATCGTGAAAGTAGTCGTCAGAAAGGTGATATAGGCAATGCATCATCGGTCGTAAGTAGATCAACATGAAGCCAACTCCTTCTACTTCGTTGTCTTTCTTCACATGACTGGAACGAAAAGCTAGTTCTTTTCTGGTCTGAATCTGAAGATATCAAGTAAACGGTTCATGAGCTTCAATGAATATCTCTCCATCCTTCGTTTATGCTTTTTGTTCTTGTGAAAAGCCAGTCAATATCTAGAGCACATAATGCTTCCTGTTATAATAGTTTTTTGTCTCAGAATTGAAATATAAAATCTCTTGTCATTAAAGTGTTGATTCTGTACGTAATATAATATAGTAACATTATAGAAGGTTAGAAACAAGATTTGGTTTGTAAAAGTTTTTGTATGAAAATTTATTGGTGTTTCTCCAGTGAGGCATTAACTAGTTAGAAGTAACGAAATGTATTGACATTCTAAAGGTCTGACCCTTTATAAATATACTATAGTGAAGAGAAAGAAGGTATGTTTATCAGGTTTGATGTCATGTAAATAATTCGTCTTGATTAAAAATGCATTGATGTTTAATTAACAGAAACTCCATAAACTGACTGTCATTAATACACTTGACAATTTTTACATGTCATGCATTAATTAAATAAATTATTAGAAAGATATTTTTGTTGTTTTACGGATAGGATTTTACATATCTATTTAAGTAAATAAATCATAGAAGATAACCGTATAACTTGTTTGTACATGTTAAGACTGTGTGTAAACTAAGTTTTGTAGGGATATTTAGTAATGTTCTATATTTTGATGTTTAACAGTACAACTTATTACTTGTCATCAAGATGGTGTGTGTAATAACGACTTATATTTACGCCCATCAGGCGAATAAATTGTTCAGAACGTTTTACACCCGAGATCTATTATCTTTAGACCGTTCTTCTCTTTATCCATCCTATCTGATTCTGGCTACATGTGGAAGATAATATCATTTCACCCAATCTCTTTAAGAACAAACAATACTTTAGCACTGATACAAATATTTTTACTTTTCTACAGTAAACTGCGTTCTGTTATCGGTACGACCTTCGACAACTCAGCTGTTTCAGTTACATTGTTTTGTTATCAATTCACACTCAGTACTATTTGAACTTTATAGCAGATCAGGCAAGCTTTGCAGCATCGTTAAATAACCATGTATTCTTGGAACTTGACACAAATAACAGCTTGTTTTGTAAATGAATTTTTATATCTTAGTTAGAGGCGTTGCTAGGTGCTTAAAAGATTCGGATCTCGGGCCCATAGATGCTGGAATTTTCGGCGTTTCTATATGAGATCTATTATGGTTTTCTATTCTTGTGATTCTTTTATCTTGTGGTAGATTGGTTAGCTATACGAGATATTAAAAACGCCTATAGTTCACAGTTAGTCCCAGGGATTATTGACCAAGTTATATTTGCTACCTCGTAATGCAAGCACAGTAATCTTATAAAATGGTCAGTGGATGTTGTAAAAGCATTGCTGCAAATTCAACTTAACTTTGCCTTCAAGATCATGTTCTTTTTACTCGATGATTACATAACCTTGAACATTATTGCAAGTTACACGTGGTGTCAGTTTCACATTAGATGATCTAATTAGCCAGTGCGTTGTTGTAGGTTACACACGATATAATTTTACTATTAAATAATTATCTTTAGTGCAATTTTGTAATAATCTATACTCATGACATGACTTTCTTATTTTTATATGGTATATTGTTTCAAGTTAAAAATGACATATTTTATTATTATTATTTTATTATTGAATAATCATCTTTAGCGCTATATGACAATAAGTTATACACAACATGACTTTCTTATTGTTATACGATACATTGTTTTAAGTTAAACACGACATAATTTTATTATTAAACTAGCTGTACCCGGCCACGCGTTGCTGTGGCTCAGTCTGGTTAAATGGAAAAGAAAGAAAAGAGAAAGCGCACGTTTCTAATATGTTTAATTTCACAATGCTTGTGGGTATACAGTATTTTTTGTTGTTCCATTGTCTGTGTAGATATAGAGATTGTCTGGTTTGCCGACTCTAGAACACGCAACATATAATTGTCCATGTGAGAAGCAATCCGTGTCTAGATCTAAAACGTTCCCAATTCGATTGGCGTTTGCAATCACCATCAACAAAGCTCAGGGCCAATCTTTAGAATTGTGCAAATTTCAATTTAAGAGATTGGCATATCCGTTGAATTCATAGGAATGCGGGGAATGAGGACATCTTCACATTTGAAAGGTCCTGTCAAGATTGTTGCTTCTACGACGCTGCTCATTATTTTTTTTTACTGCAAGCCGCGTGCCGTTGCAAAGCTTTGGCTGGTTTTCGCAACATGATAATTGGCACGCCGATTTTCAATTGCAGTACGTGCGGTGGCATCCCTGGCAGATAGAGTGAATTCAAAAA
>NW_013668130.1:0-9855 GCF_000517525.1 Limulus polyphemus
TAACATGGGTAGTTTGGACTATATACAAACTGATTGGAAGCGTATCTGGTAACATGTGTAGTTTGGACTATATACAAACTGATTGGAAGCGTATCTGGTAACATGTGTAGTTTGGACTATATACAAACTGATTGGAAGCGTATCTGGTAACATGTGTAGTTTGGACTATATACAGACGGGCTTGAAGCGCACCTGGTAATATGTATACTTTGAGCTATATAAAAGTTGAGTGTCAGCGTACCTTGTAATCAATGCCTGTGACTCTTAAGGCTTTTCTGCCTCTATCGAGCTACTATACTTGAAAAAGATGTTCTACCCACCCCAGTTGCACAGCGGTATGTCTGTGGACTTACAACGCTAGAAACCGGGTTTCAATACCTGTGATGGGCAGAGCACAGATAGTCCATTGTGTAGCTTTATGCTTAACTTCAAAGAAGGAAAGAAATGAACAAATAAATAAGACCTGAAATTCCACCAAATATTTAATGACGTAACTCACACTACTTGTGGATAAAATATGTTCTTCATTATATTTGTCATCTTATATATATATATTGTGAAACGTGGTGTCTGTCCGAGCGTTCGTCTGTCTCCTGTTTACGGCGGCCTCTTCCCGCCTTGCGTTTGAAAAAAGCTGTGCAGGCAGGCAAAGCTCAACATCCACTTTCGAAATGACGGAAGAACAGTCATAAATAATGTTGATGCCAAATTTTATTTCGCAAACAAAATAGGATATTCTACCCTAAATTGTTTGGAAATAATCAGTGTCATTCACATTTCAAAATGTGACGTAGCTTAAAGAATAAAAATGTAGATTTACTGTATGTTATTGTTGAGCGGCTCTTAGCATGACTGAAAAGCTCATCAATTACTTTTTGCGGTGGGCGGTATAAGTAGCTCAGATCTTTGGCTTTGAGTAAAACCAAGAGCGCAACACAATTAACCCTTTTAAAGTCCATGAAATTATTTAAATAGACTAACTTAAACTTTTCTTGTCACAGAGGAGGTGTACTTTTCCTTGTAGAACAATAATTGTTTGTTTGTTTGTTATGAATTTAGCGCAAAACTACACGAGGGCTATCTGCGCTAGCCGTCCCTAATTTAACAGTGTAAGACTAGAGGGAACGCAGCTAGTCACCCCTACCCACCGCCAACTCTTGGGCTACTCTTTTACCAACGAATAGTGGTATTGACCGTCACGTGTAGCTTTGCGCGAAATTCAAAACAAACAAAAAATGCACAGCTACATTTCTCTAACTATACTGAGCTTTAAATATTTTATATTCAGAGACAGAGTATTTAGCGTCATTATCTAACTCACTCAGCTTACGAGTTTCAATATATTGAAGTGTACCAATAGCGTTAAATTTATTAAGTGCTTTCACTTATTAGGAAAACAGTATTGAAAAAAAAATATAACACTAAATTGTTAATACCATTTCGTAATATATATATATATATATATATTATCATCTTTCGAGCTTAATGCTTTCTTATTAACCTGAATGTAGTATGTTTCATACTTCTTACCTCTTATTAGATTCATAGTTTTATATATTTCTTTCTGATCAAATAATCAATCTCTATATTCATCGAACGGAATTCCATTTATAACAACACCTTTACACCTTTTGTCTTCTTACAAAATTTATCATCTAGAACTTTTAAAGCATATATTTTAGTCCTACAAATTCAGTCATTATTTTTCCATTATACTAATCTTTTACCCAAAACGTTTTTGTTTACTAACAGAATATCATGAGAATTATCGTTTGGATAGTCTGCAGTATCAAATAAATCAACATTTTCTTTTATATCGTTATAAAGTTCTTCTCTTTTTATTTCATAAATATAGTAATCAGTATATTAGTTATAAATCATCACCATACACTGGTTTCATGAATCCATAGTGGAAATCATACATCAATGTTTTCGAAAGATCTAGAATGATCATACCAGGAGAAATTGGTTTGTTGAATACTGTTTTTGTTTTATTCATAAGAATAGCGGATAACGTTTCTTTAAGTACTGTTCTTACCTTGAAGTTTGACTTACCTATTAATTTTTCAACTATGTTTGGAACAGAACACAATCTTAGATCAACTCGTTTTCTAATATTTTCCAGTCTTTTCTAGTACTGAAATGTTTAACAATTTAAAGAAATATTTTTAAAAATCATTAATAGCGTTATTTCTCAATATTAGATCAATATATTTCTGAAGCCAATCATATTACTTGAATTCTAACATTCTATGAATTTTCTTTACTTACATTCTTGCCCCCAAGTGGCACAGTGGTATGTCTGCGGACTTACAACGCTAGAATCAGGGTTTCGATACCCTTGTTAGGCAGAGCACAGATAGCCCATTGTGTAGCTTTGTGCTTAATTATAAAACAAACAAACAAACTTACATTCTTAATTATAAATATTGTTTTAGGTTTATATAATGAAGCACGTAATTATCCTTATCATATATAATTCTTATTAATCTTATTCATTTAGTCTCTGTTCAGTTTTCTGGTGCTAGGGGTATATCTGAATGATAGTCATATCGTTTTTTGAGATATTTCAAACTTACTTCACTCCATTTAAATCCTCCATAGAGTAAATACTGACTCATTGCCCATCCATATAGGTTATTAGCATCTAGATAAGCTAATTAAATATATTCTTTACTACGGTCATAATCTTTCATGTATTTAGTATTTGCTTTGCTATATTCATTACAACACTGCGACATACCTCCTCGAATACCATTCTCAAGCATTGAGATCACTAGCAGAAATACCTGCCCTTCTGGTAGGCATAACTGCTAGTTCCTGCGGAAGGCTATTGGGCCTACGGCCTCTTCTGGAATTATCTGACAGTTCTACAAAAATGTACTCAACAATGTTCACCATCCATGAGAAAAAGGATTTTATTGAAATTTTAGTTAAAATATGAGCTATCATCACAGTATTACATCACAGAGTGAATTTTATTGAAGTATTTCTTTGTAGACGCAGTTATCAATGAAAGTGTAATGCTTTTCCGTTGCAACACTTATGAGATTTTCACTAAAGAAAAACAAATATTCTTTTAAGTTTGTTTTTTGATTGTTTTATATTTGAAACTTACTCCTTTTTCATAATTTTTATTGGTTAAATCTGAAACATATCATTTTTGTGGAAATTACAATTGCTTTATTTATTGCTCAGCTATAAAAATACTGCCTAGTTATAAAAATATTACTCAGTTATGATCGGTGTGGTAGTTTCCGAGACCCGAGTTTTGGACGTATACATCGCAAGCTCCATTAAAATAAGATATAGTATTCCGTCAATAATTCTAACAAGTAATAAAAAGAACATTTTTAACGTAAAATGATATAGGGATGGGAGTGCCAAAAATAATGCAAACAAGAACATAGGGATGATACAGCTATACATAGATCATTCCTACATGACTTTCAATATTAAGATTTAATGCTACACTGTAAAATGCGCGAGTACAAAATGGTTACAAGGTCGGTCAATTCGACCGACCTCGTAGCGAGTCTGTAATAATCAAGACTAATTTTGACTCAACTTGGTTTTCCTTGTACGTAAGTCCTAGGCTCTTAGTTACACTACATTGATGCCTACACTGACATGATAATGATATTGTGATAAACAAACTGCATATCAACAGTCAGAAATATATAACTTCCGACTGCAGTAATATTTAAGTCAAGTATGCATTTTACAACTTAACATGAAATTTTAATATTGAAAGTCATGTAGGAATGATCAATGTATAGCTGTACCATCCCTATATTCTTGATGAAACTTGGTAGAATGGACGGCAACTGCCTGTTGTAGAGACACCAGTTTAAAGGACGACGTTTCGAAAGTCTTCGCCTTTCGTCGTCAGATCAATGTCTAAGATATCCAATGCTCTAGTATTTGTTGTGAAAAGTAGTTGAAGCTCGGTATATTGTGTTGGTTAGGTGGTGCTTCTCAACTGAAACAAGTAAAAGAAAGATTAAAAACTTGGTATCTTAAAGATAATTTCTTGTCTTGTTTTGGGGCTTGTTGGGTAGAGTAACAAATGAAAATGAGTGGTAATAATCTTTTAAGGTAAAACTCTCTGTCGTTGTGGATTTTTTGGCGTGCATATTTGTATTATGTCTATTTGGCCATCCCTACATATAGAGTCTATCGATTCTGCAATTCAACATCAATCATTTTTAACATTGTATCTTATGAGGGTCTAATTTACATGTTTTTAAACAAACATCTCTAAAGTTCTTGAAAATATGCGCTAATATCAAAACAACCGTGTTTATATAAAGACCACAATATTCTCCATATCTTAAACTTTCTCCAAACGTTTTTGCAATGTTTGTAGTCTTCATCTGAAATGTTACATTCGTTCAATATGCTGTAAAATGTTTGTTTTGGTGGTAATTGTGTTGCTTTTCATTTATCAAACGAAACCATATAATCATAAAGATAAAATTATTTTCTCATTACAATATCGAGTTTATCTTCTGGAAAATATTGTATTGCGTTTTTGAACTATTTTTTTTAGATTATTTGGAAGTTTACCTAAACTACTAGCCATGAACTTAAACGTATCTAAGAATCTTAATTCCATGTTAGCGATTTTTTGACTAAATGAAATATATTTTTTCTTCATTTTTATAATTAATTTAATATGTTTATTATCCCAACCCAATTCTTTGATAAAGAGATGACTATCGTATCCACTTATATTATGACTAAACAGTGGGATGAATGAAGGATTTCTATATAGCAAATTACAGCTATTACGAGCTCATCCTCTATATGTTCCAGTTAAGTGATCATGGTCGTAAATTTTCTTTTTAACGCCTATTGGCTTATCACAAATATGAAAAATATCATTATTTTTAACTTGTTCTTCACGTAAATCATCAATCTTCTTTTTATTGCTGTATAAGTTTTATATTTCTTCAACTTATACTTTTAGCATTTCCATGGATTTCGTTTGTGCATTAAATCCTCTATAAACTACATGATCCTTATAATGTCCATGAATATACTTGAAATAATGACGAAAAATTAAAGATTCGTGTTTTTGATAAGCTTTTGTATAGTTCCGTTTTTTTCTTTTTGGTTTATTATAATTACTAAGTCGTCCTGGATGATTTTTTCTATCTACTGGATACAAATATACTGATATACAATATACATGAAACATTCTTGATCGTCATTTTTAATACTTAACACAGTTTTTTTTCTTGTATCTTATTAGGTACTTCGATATATGATGACTCGAATATGGTGTATATATATTGATCCGAAGTTCTAAACTGTCATCGTTTTCTAAGGCTCATCTCTTCGCTTCAAACTCATCATTTCTCTTTAAAGTTTGTTGACGGCATCTCTATAATAATCTTCTAAATCAGTCGACTTCAGAATTATTTCATTTTTAGTTTTGAATGAAAATTCTTCTTTGTCTTCTACAATTACAAATCAAATTAAAGTTAACTTTTAAATTCCTTTTGCGTCTTAACTCATCAATTTTTAGAAAGAACAATATTTTCTATATTAGCACGCCTCGCTGGAGCTAAGGGATGTCTTTACACTAAAATTTGTTGAATATTAAAAGTAAGTTCAATCCGGAATATCCCAAAGAGGGTGGTTTTGGACATATCTTTTAGACAGGTTTTTGTTTCTTAATTGCTGGAGGTAAATTCAGTATATATCAATAAAGCCACATTCACAGCATCATTAATTAAGCAACTGCAAACCTTTTATGCTTCTACAATCACCTTTTCATGTTTAGCTTTCAATTGAGATACGAATTATTTCACCTGCTATTCGGTCGGGCAGGTCGAATCATCACGACAGTCAGCAGTAGGATGAGCAGACAGGAACACTTTGAAAGCAGCTACAGGCATAAAATTGTACTCGGCTCGCTGCACGATATCTACCAAGGTGGTTCTAAACGGTTCCTGGATACCTCTGCGTGTCATTTGGAGACAGTCATGTTTCTTGTGCTTGGCTGTTAAGCTCGTGATGAGCTGACGGATTTCAGTCGCCTTGCCACTTCAAATCATTTTTCGTAACCCCAATGCCAAAAGAATGCGAGAAATGCTTTCTTTTTAGCTCACAAAAATGTAAAAAAATATCAATTCAAATTGAGAAAAACCGGATGAGGTAGGTTTTTGTTTTTCGACTGGCTTATGAGGGGCCTGTTAAACAAAAATTCTTGGACTTCAATATAATTATTTACATTCTATCTATTATTTACATTATATATATATATATATATAAAGCACAAAAATGTGTCTGTTTGTCCGTTATCTAACTACTCCTAGGTCACTGGGCCAATCTCAACCAAACTTTTAACGATGACAGTTTGGAACAAATGGCAAGTTATTGGGGGTTCACGACCCGCTCCACCCCACATTATTGCTGTTATTGAGTATTTATTGTATCTGACGTAAGATAACTTTAACTAGAGTCATAGATTGTGCCAATATTTTATGCCAATAAATTTTATTGTACTTTCTATAACGCGACTAATGATAGTCATTTAATTAATCACTTGAAGACAAAGTGCACACATGTACCCTTAATTCCACAATGTTTTACCATTACTTCAAAGAGGTCGCACGCTGCTTCCCGCCTCGAGAGTAATTTTAAGTAAATGGTATAATACATATCTGTTAATATATAAGTAGCGTTACTTTGTAGTTTCAACAATAGTCAACTTTCTGAAGTGCACACACAAACTACACTCCTACCTAAGTGTGTCAAGATGCCAAAACGAGTTTGAAGTCATTGTATTCACGGAAATCAAAAAATAGCCAAGAGGATGAAAGAAAGGAAATTGTAAGAAACGGAAAAAGAAACTGTTGCAAGACAAGCTCAACATAGGGAAAGGATAGCAGAAAAAAAGCACTAGAGACAGCTGATGAAACCGATGCTAAACAAGAAGGAAACTGTGGCAGAATGACAAAAAGAAGAGCGAAAGAATCAGTTGTAGAAATTGCTGCTAGAGGAGAACAAGATAGAGAATATAAAGCTCAAAGAAGGGTTGCTGCTGCTAAGTGTATTTCAAAACAGCTTATGATTATGGTGCAAATCATGATTATGAATCAGAGTCTGTATATGATGTGGGAAGAAGATCTATAGAAAGTGATTTTTGCAGGGCAAATAGGTATCTCAATGAAAAGCAAGTACAGTGTTGTGATAATGGCAAAGATGAATTGCAACCTTTGAGAGAACCACCACCATCTCTTAATGTATCCCTTCAAAGAAATACTGAAGAACGTAAAACATCATAACCAATATATATAAATATATATATGCGTAAATCACAGCAATATGTGTGTCTGTCTGTTTGTCTATCCATTACTTAACTACTCCAAGGTCGCTGGACAAATCTCAACCAAACTTTGTGAGATGATAGTGTGAAACAAGGGGCGTGTTACCATTTACAAACCCTCCTTCCCAATATTGATATTATTGAGCACGTTAACTATGTTCACAGATTGCGCCACGCCCTTAAACAAAAACGTTATTTTTTATAACATAACATATACACAATGTGAGGACACACAAACGTTTTATATATCTCAGTGATTGGTGGAGGAATGCAATGAAAAAAATGGATGCTACTATTGCAATAATACATAAACTCAGCTGAAGTTTCCATTTCAAAAGCCACAATAAGGCTGATATGAAGAACCGTTTTTTGAGTTATACCCACTTCCTACTTTGACCCGTGTCAATTAATTAATCACGTGAAACACCGTGGAAGGACATTAAGAGCTGGGTGTTAATAGCAGTTAACAGAAAGCACACCTACCACCACTACTTTGGCCTCTATTTCTTCCTTCAAAGTCACCCTGACCATCGTTTTAAGTATATACATTGTGAGGTCTTAAGGCTTATACAAAACTTTTGGTGAAGTAATAATGAATACTGTAATAATATGTTATGTTTTAACTAAATTGTGTGAAAGTTAAGATTTCTGTGTTATTTATCATAGCATCTACTCCATATTTTTTTCGTTTCATAACCCAGATACCTCAGCTTATTAGCTAATAAAGAGAAGTTCAAATGTCTTTCATTGGCTGTTTCTGTCTCTTGAAAACTTCATTTTTATATAATGTTTTCTTATGAGTTTCGATATGAGATTTTTATATGATGGTTTATAATATTTTCGACATACATCACATTTTATTTGTTTCTGCTAACTTTTCCTCGGTTTAGCAATTAAATCTTCATGATACTTATATTCTCTAGCAAATACTTCTCTTTCATTCTTATCGATAAGAAGCTTTATTAAATCATCTTTTCAAAATTTAGAGTAACGACTATATCCTCTTTGCTTAGCAAACGCTTTCAACTCTTTCAACCGTTTTAAAGTTTCAGATTCTATTTTTTGAATACCTTCATTTTCATATATTGATTTTCTACTTTCAATATGATATTTCTTATAAGATGGTTTATAATATTGATCGCATACACCACATTTTATTTGTTTCTGCCTTGGTTAAGCAATTACACCTGTGTGAAACTTAATTCTCTAGCAAATATTTATTTTTGTTTCATTCATATCCATAAGAAGCTTTATAAAATCGTCTATTTGATCATTACCGACAAAAAATTTATTAAATCAATAATTTTAAGTTTACAACTCCACGATATTCTTTTCTTTAATTAAACCTTTATGATTGTTTTAAGGTTATTGATCGCTCCATTTATTATGCCTTAAATTTATTAGGAAATTCTTTTTATTAATATAGTCCAAATTGTTTATGTCAATTATTTTATATGTGCAGAACGTTTTTTGTGTTTTTCAAAAAATGGTTTAATAACTTTAAATCCAAATTCATATTCCACTTTTTCGTATTATTTATTTTAAATTTTATTATAATAGTCACTGAAACATTTTTACATAAAAAATTATAAAAAAATCACTTTTATATTTGTTTTTATAAAAATCATCAAGTGATTTCTCTTCCTTCCATGTACTGCATTTTTTATTTTATTTATCTTCTTTCTACGAAGGAAATTTTCCTTATGTTTAATTTTATTTATTCTCTTTCCTTATGTTTTGCCAAATGTGTTTTAATTACTTTCGATCCACATTCACATTCTATTTTTTTTTCATATCTTTCATTTTTGCATAATAATAATCACTAACATTTTTGACACCGAGACCTAAGACCATCTTTGGTTTGATTATTTTATTAGATTCTTTGAGAGGTTTTTTTTAACTTTACAGACAATACTTTTTTTGGACAATACTCGATCTATTTTATAAACTTTTCTATTAATACGTATGAATTTTGGAATTAATTAATGAAAAAGTTTCTAACTAAATGGATAAGTTTGAACAACCTTTTGAAAGTAACGATGTAAAATTAAAGAATACGAGATGACACCATAGTTATGTGGAATGTGTCAAAATTGGACAGTTGATGATATATATGTTGTTATTGTAATAGCCTAATCGAGAAACACTATCCTAAAGTTAAACATTGATTGAAATATTTGTTTGTTTGTTTGTTTTTTAATTTCGCGCAAAGCTACACGAGGGCTATCTGCGCTAGCCGTACCTTATTTAACAGTGTAAGACTAGAGGGTAGGCATCACCACCCACCGCCAACTTTTGGGCTATTCTTTTACCAACGAATAGTGGGATTGACCGTCACATTATAACGCTCCCACGGCTGAAAGGGCGAGCATGTTTGGGGTGAGAGGGATGGAAAGAAGTACTTTGATGAGTTAATACAAATACCATCGAGAAGAGACATGTTTCATCATTTTGTTATGTATCAATCATGATGTTACACTTTGGGAACAAAATATGAAACAGCTGCAAATGATACC
>NW_013668130.1:10079-30460 GCF_000517525.1 Limulus polyphemus
CTATTTTACAAAACATTAGGCCTATATTAATAAAAATAATTTAAATAAATGGCTTGTTTGTTTGTAGTTTAAGCACAAAGCTGCACAACGGACTATCTGAACTTTGCCCACCACGGGTATCGAAACTCGGTTTCTAGTGTTGTAAATCCGCAGACATACCGCTGTGCCACTGGGGGGGGGGGCATTAAAAATGGAAGATAGCAAAAACAATTCTTTAATACTTAATGATAAGTATATACACTTCATTTTATTATAAGCAGTAAAGTATTTCCACATTTTAGTTTCAAAGTTCTATTGAATCTTTCAACAATCTGAGATTTAACATCGCTTTAAGTTGTAAACCAGCGAATATTTCATTAAATATTTTTGAGTTTGATTATTAATGAATTCTCTTCTATGATCGGATTGAAATTCTTCTTGGCTTCCTCTCTTTAAAAATGATTTTGAATGTTTTTACTATTTCTTCTCCCGTTTTAACTTTGATTGGAACAGCCCAAACATGTTTACTAAAATATCTGTAACTGTTAAAACATAATTTGTGTTATTATTGTAAAGTTTAAATTGTCTGCTTGCTATTGGTCATCCGTTTATGTTACCAAAACTCTTCTTCTTTTTCTTTTAAACTTATATGTAATTGGTTTATGTTTTGTATATTCGTCTTGCTGATGTAAAAAAAAAATAAACAAACTATTATTTCGTTTTGAGGTAACGGAGTTTTTCCTTTTAAGTGATGGTCAGAAAGATAAATTGAAAACAGCATACAAAAAACTGTTTCACTTCAAATAGATAAATACAAAATTGGTTTGTTAAGAATTTCGCGCAAAGCTACACGGGGGCTATCTGCGCTAGTCGTCCCTAATTTTGCAGTGAAAGACTAAAGGAGAAGCAAATAGTCATCACCTCCCACCGCCAACTCTTGACTACTCTTTTACCAACGAACAGTGAGATTGACAGTCACATTACAACTTCCTCACGGCTAAAAGGGCGACTATGTTGGGTGAAACGAGGATTCGAACCCGCGACCCGCAGCTTGCGAGTCGAGCGCCCTAACCCATTGGCCATGCTGGGCCAAATACAAAATACCTGATCGTCAAATGTTTCTAAGAAAATCATAAATTAAACAGATAAAAGATGGAAAAATAATTACAACATCAGAAGCATAATTAAAACAAAATGGAAGTTTTTTTACCATTTTAAATCCCTTTATCAATAACGATTGCTAGTGGAGTGGCTAGTGGGTTAGATAATGAATAAAGTTAGTGAGTTTGGTTGAAAAATAAAAGAATTCAAAATTGGTAAGTACCGCGTTAAGTAATGAAGATATAGAAAAAAATAATGAAAACTGAAAAAGGTTTTAGAAGTGTTTATCTCACTGATCTATTACCTAAGAAGATAAAATCATTTGAAAGTGGAATCATTAATTTATATAAAAGTACAGGAACTGGTACTTATTGGGTTTGTTATTACAATGATCCAAAATATACTTTCGTTGAATATTTCAATACTAATGAGAACATCTTTCTAAAGATATAACACCAAAAAAAATCGAAAAATATTTAAGATCAAGTGAGACACATTTCGAGCTTTGTACAAAAGATTATATCCGTAAAATGTGGATATTATGGTATAAAATGTATAAAAGAAAGAAATCCTGGTCGTAGTCCCTATGAAGTGTTATATACACTTACTCAAACATCGAATGATTTCAATGAGAATTATGTTTTAATAAATGAGAATACAATAGTCTTAGATATTATAGATAGCGAAAAGTCAGATGACTTTACAATAGAATTTAAAACTCCTGTCTATGTAACTAATGGAAATTATTCTTTAGCATTAAAATTTATGTCAATGTTGGTATAATGGAACAATATTGATGAAAGATTTAACAACAATACTTTTAAATAATACGCTGGAAACATTGGTAAAGAGTAACAACTGAAAATCACAATTTTATTTTATGTGATATAATTAATTTTTAGTTGAATTATTTAATGATCTTACTATCAAATTTCACATTCAATTGGCAACTTCAAGGTTGATAATCAAATTAGCTCCAATTCATCAGATTGACGTATCTAAAGGGAAGAATTTATTCCGATCAAGAACAGAGAGAAAAATTTATAGCTAACATCTCTAGAGGTGTAAACGACATTCATATTCATTGTGGTGTTATCAATGGAGTATCATGTGATAATGAGTCTAGCAATATTTTATATTCCTTTACTCCTTGTATTCCACCTGAAAGTTTAATTAAAATTGAAGAAACAAATCCAATATATACAGATGTCAACAGATCAAATTTTATTTATAGAATAAGGATGAAGATTTCAGATCAAAACGATCATCCAATTGACTTGGACAAACGGCGAGTTGTTTATAGTCTGCTATTAAGTGATAATAAATGAATTATAATAAACATCAGTTATTTGTGAAAAGTAGAAAATATTATGAGAAAGGTATTTTTAGACAGAGATTTATAACTATTAGCTAAAAAGTGGAGTCTAAACAATTAATAGAAAGTAAATTGAGAAATATAATTAATAAAAAGTCATTAAATACAAAATTGATTTTAGATAAAAACCCTCAATCTCAACATGGAACAGGACTAAAATTATTTTAAATCTAATACATGGAAATAATTTGTGATCTTACGAGTATGAGTGTAACAAATTGATATAGAAAGTTATGAATATAAATAACATCGCGAAGATAAGGCAGTTATCGATGAAAAATAAGAGGCTAATTATGTATACAACATTAAAGATATAAATGATAAATATAGTAGCTATATTTCTTCAAAATTAAAAATTACAAAGCGAGATGTTACTCCAATCTGTACTGATAATGTAATGTTAGTTAAAACTAGAAATGTTTTTTTTAAGAGTTGAATTATATATTGGTAATACTTTGATTGAATAAATTGAATCCTCATGTTTAGCACATCAGTTACAAAGATCAATAAATTTTACGAATGATTATAGCACTAGTGAAGCAAGTAATATGTTTTTTTTCATACTGATACTTCAAAAACTCCAAGTAAACACATTTTAGAATCTGATGATCATGGAACAACAACACTGGATGGTAAGGGTGGTAAGGTTAAAATTGATAAAATAGTATCAACATTTAAACATATCCCTTACAACGAAGGTTTTGCAGAAAAGATGGATTCTAATCAAAAATAGTAATCATATAAAATTATGGATTCCAATTAAACAATACTTTGGATTCTTCAATGATTTTAGAAAAAATGCATTTCAAGTACTGATGTGAAATTAGCTTTTTTGACGAAATACGAGTAATGTTATGATTTATACGGATATAGATAATGAAAATTATAAAGTAGTTATAAGCAATATTTCGTTATGGTTATCTCATATTAAACTCTATCCCAATCAAGAAGTTGAATATAATAGTTTTACTCAAATATCAATTGGAGTTGTGTAAGAGTTATTAAAAATATTGTTCAAAATGGATTAAGTTGTACATATATCATAAACACAGCAAGCGATGAAATTATAAACATTTATGTTGTTCCCCAATTTTAAGATAAGGAAAATAATCAAAACGAAACAACGGGATTTTCGATAATATTTTATATATTAAGAACATGGGTTAGAATTAATAATGATAAGTATCTTACTGAAGATTATTGTACTTTGTTTAAAGCTGGAGAATATTCTAGACTTGTTAGCAGCTGGGCTAAAGAATAATAATACAGATGTTCAGTAAGCTATACCCATTACGGAAGATTGTATCCAATAATATGATTTAAATTTTCGAATCACGTTTCCTATAATGATGTAACTAATTTGAAGATTGAGTTCTTCTGGTAACTCAGGCAAAGTCCAGTGAAACCGTATAGATGTTATTTTTTATTAGTTGAAAAGACAAAAGAAATAATGAATATTTATACTAAAAGGTTTGAAACAATAAGAACTCTTTAGTAATAATAAATGAGTTATTGGTTTCCATATGGTAATCTATATAAAAAAGTGTTTCACATATTAAATTAACTGATGATGGTAATTATGATATTGAAAATAAACAATTTAAAAATGTTAAAGACGCAACAGATAACAATGATGTTGTTAATTTATCGCTAATGCTTAGTAAAACCAAAATCGATGATAAATCTTTGAATGATATCCTTAATAGAAATAAAGATGGCTTATATGTACCCAAAGGATTGATATTAGTTAATGATAATTTTGATGCTAATAATAGAAGTATTAAGAATGTTTTGAAACCCAAAGATTTTGATGCAGTCAACAAAATATATTGACCAATTCGAAGATTTAATAACACATTAAAACTAATATAAGTGAATTAAGAAGAAAATCCAAAGAGTCAGTTGATAATATTAATTTAAGTGTTCATGCTTTTAATACAGAAACTGCAAGTAAACTACATTATTTGGAAAATAATTCATTAATACTGAATAAAGATAAAAAAATTGATGCAAATAAAAATACTATAGAACATTTAATAGAACTGAGAAGAAAGTGAAGCAGTCAACAAGAATAATGTAGAAAAAAGTAGAAACTAATATAAGAGAAATAAAAAAATACACAAATAAATTAGAAATAAAGTGATAGATACTCATGATGTTACCATGAAAGAATTACAATATTTGGAAAATAATTCGCTAACAGAAAACAATGCGAAAAATAATATAATTATAAATGTCGGTGATTCCTTTGCAAAAAACTAGTAGGATTCTATATAATAACAATAATTCTTTAATGAGAACAATTAATTCTAATTTTATAGATACGAATATAATGCCCAAGAAGATGCGTATTTAAAAGTGATTGTAGAATGTACAGAACGAAATATAAGATTTTGTTTTAAATTCAAAATTGGTAATAGAGAAATATGCCCTTTTGAAATTGAAGAAAATGCTCATTCATCTAAAATAATAAAAATAGAAAGATTAAGATAATTTCCGATACTTTTATTCTATTCAACTCATCTTCGTATTTTTAGAAATACAAAAATACATAGATTATGTAAGTGAACATGAATTAATAGGTGAGTTGTTAAAAATGAAAAACAAGATTAATTATCAGATGATCCAATATAAGATAATTTTTACCCACATGTAAATGGAAGCAGTAAAAAAGTTAAGGTACACTTCAATATATTGAAACTCTAAGATGAGTGTTCTAGATGATACGGCTAAATATTCTATCTCTGAATTGAAAATAATTATAACTCAGATTGGTTATAGAATTGTAGCTGATGGATTTAATTAAGAGATAACTGAGAAAGATATTAAGGCAATAAATAAAATAGAAGATATTCTCCTTGTGTATAAAGGAATGAATGATTGTGAAGATAATAAAATAACTCATATCATTGAATTTAGGTCTTTAAAATAAACGATATTATTAAATTCAAAGATTTTTTAAAACTATTATAGTTGTTTAATTTAAGAATTCCTCTACAACATATCTTTGATGCTTATTATTAAAAAGTGTAATTATTTCATTTTTGTGTTGTAGTATGATAGTAGTATATAAATATATATATGATGTTTTGGCGTTATTGTGAGGGAATCAAGTTTGTTAGATTTCGAAGATGCATTCTACGTAAGATGGCACACAAAAATCATATATATATAACTACTACTATGAGACCAATTAAAGAATCTAGTGGTTAATTTCAATAAATCTAGTATAATTGTATTATGAGAAAAATAATTGATTATAATCACGCTTCTCCAGCAAAAGGCGTTCACACCGTAAGAGATATTTGAAGTTTTAGTTTTTGACTTTATGTGGCTGCCAGACTCGCATAAACTGAAAAGGTATATTTGATGAAATAACTCACACTAACGGAGGCTGTTTAAAATATCTTTGTTTTTTATCTCATGCTACAGGTGGGTCATTGATCAGTAAAGGTAATATTTGTAACTTTAATCCTTGGCTTTTTGTACTCACTATATTCGCAACGAACAAATGAATAAGAACTGATACTACCTAAAACTGCTTAACGAGGTAACTCAAGTTTCTAGTTGGCCTTTAAAATGTTTTACATATAAATTGTGTAACTCAAGTTTTTGGTTGGCCTTTAAAGTGTTTTACATATTAATTGTGTAACTCAAGTTTCTGGTTGGCCTTTAAAGTGTTTTACATATTAATTGTGTAACTCAAGTTTCTGGTTGGTCTTTAAAGTAATTTACATATTAATTGTGTAACTCAAGTTTTTGGTTGGCCTTTAAAGTGTTTTACATATTAATTGTGTAACTCAAGTTTCTGGTTGGTCTTTAAAGTAATTTACATATTAATTGTGTAACTCAAGTTTTTGGTTGGCCTTTAAAGTGTTTTACATATTAATTGTGCAACTCAAGTTTCTGGTTGGCCTTTAAAGTGTTTTACATATTAATTGTGTAACTCAAGTTTCTGGTTGGCCTTTAAAGTGTTTTACATATTAATTGTGTAACTCAAGTTTCTGGTTGACCTTTAAAGTGTTTTACATATTAATTGACAAAAGATTTTAGCTGTGGAGGAGAGGTCAAAAGTTTATTTTATTTTTGAATCTCTGCTTGTGATTTTATGTCGTTTCTGTTGCAGTCTATTAATGTTTAGTTTAGTGCAGAAGCTTCTAAGCAGTCCCAAATTAAATTAAATTTCAATCTAAGCAGACTTTCTTGTGTAATTACTTTATTGTTTATTTCATTAAAATTGGGCTTTTAGAATCAAACGTAAAAATAGCTATACTAGAAATGTTGTTATTAGAAATTCTTTCTTGTTGACTGGGGTCTCACGAAGACCTGATTACGATATATTTCGCTGTATCTGTGTAGGAATTAACAGAAATACTTTTCGACGGAACATTATTTTTCCCATTTTCTATGTTATTTGTGTCTTCCCGGAAAAAGGAGCTCATACATCACTTTTCACACAGTGACAAACAGTTTAACAGGAAATGTCAGTTTAAAAGACAGATTTGGGTTGTTGAGGTTGCAAAATATCTATAAGCTTGGTTGTATTTCAAACTTGTTTACTGACAGCTGGTTCAAGAAAAAGCAAAACGTCAGAACATTTGGTTGTACGCTTCTGATGTGACTAAGAGAGTAGTTCATTAGATAATAAAAATTCCGTTTTTTTTTCATTTCGATTATCTATATATCTATTCGTCTGTCTTTTCCATTTATCTATAGTCTAGGTTTCTTTGGTTCAATTACACTGCACGTGGTTATTGCGGATGTTGGTTCTTCCTATTTGACATTGATGCAATATTTTCTGTTTTCATTTAATGGTGTTATTTCCAAAAAAACAAAACATTTTTAATTATCGTATCACTGACATTTATAGCTGATATTGGAAGCTAGTTTTGAAATTATTGCTGCATTTATTCTTAGTAAGAAAGTTAAGATTTTTTATTAGAGTTTTAAAATTAATACTGCATTTATTCTTAGTAAGAAAGGTAAGATTTTATTAGAGTTTAGAAATTGATAATGTATTTATTCTTAGTAAGAAAGGTAAGATTCTATTAGAGTTTTGAAATTATTGCTTCATTTATTCTTAGTAAGAAAGGTAAGATTTTATTAGAGACTTATCTATAACCTCCTTACTTTCTGTTTACGTAATTTAACATCTTTGACAATTAAGGAGATGTAAGGTGTCTCTCACTGTATCGTTATGTGATTACAGAACACTAAAGTGTTTGATTAAAAACACTTAGATATCACTATGTTCCACGTAAAAATTGTGCATATAGATGAAAGAAATAGAAATAGCTCAACTCTAAGAAAAACAACAACACTAGAACATACATTTCAATACTTCTCAACCAATCTTAATAAAGTAGTCCTAGTGTAGCTTGATCTATCGGTTTTACGTGTTTTTTTATTTTTAGGATATCACTTTACTTGAATACTTTATTAAGTTGTATTTTAATAAGTATGTTCGGTTGTAATTAAACATTTAATTGCCATCTTTGTTGATATTTGTGTTTTATTTTATTTTATTATTTAAAGTGCATCAAAATTCAACTGAAATGACTTGAGATATTTAATTCAAGTATAGCTTCTACATATGAATGCTTTTTACAAATACAAGCAAATATAAATTTGGTAAAGGATATTGTGTTAGTGTTTTTAATTATTGTTATACAGAACTATGAGTTTCTTGGAAATATAGAAAACATATCTGTTAAAGCTGTTTGGTGTTCTGATATATGATAAGAAGCGTTGCTTTCTGGTGTAACGGCATCTCAAGTTTGTTTATGGTATCAGTTAAATAACGTTCCCCTGGTGACGGCAGTTTCAACTTCATGATATATGTATTTTTTCAGTAGTAACCATTCTATATTAAGAATCATCTTTGATCTTTTGTAAATGTCAAAATGCGGGTGTTCGTAAGGTCTTTGTTTCTTGTTGTTTTTTTTTGTAAACGGTTATGTTCACCAATTATCTTTACGTTCGTAAGTTAACTATATTAGCGTAGAGTTTTATATCAGTGCAAAAAATTTATTTTGTGCTGTCATTTTTGTCTTTTATGTTCATATATGAAAGCTAATGTTTTATGCATACATGTACAGAAATTATGAAGTTTTCAAACATCAGTGTGTTGTAACGTTTTCACTCTACAAAGCACACAGTCATTTTCTGGCTTAGAAAGTTTGATAATCATAATTAGGAAGCTATAGGTTTCAATCCTAGGCAGTTTGCTACAAGACTTTACTACCAATGCAACATGTTAAGGAACTAAACTCTAAGCCTAGTCAAATATTTAATAAAGATGAGGGTAATCATGAATTCAGTTCCTTATATGCTTAAATTAAAGAAACGTATTTTTAAACGATATAAAAATTCGTATTTGTTTTAATTACCAGACATTAATTGAATTATTTGGGAAATATTGTTTTTATTAATAATATATACTTTTTTCGCTACTTTAAATAATTTTGGATCGGCCTGTTTCTTAGAACTGTCTGTACGGATTCTCTGATGATTAATTGTTCTGTATTATATATACATATACAATCACGTCTGCCTCAAGATGTCATTACCTCTCTGTTAACAATGGCTGAGAAATGTTAACAATAACATTGATAATTATTTCAGATGCATTTCGTATATATAATTGTCTTTCTTAATCCTGAAACAAAAATTAATCAATCAACTCAAAGGCCAACTTAGGGTATACTAAGTAAATGTTTATCAAAAAAAGAGCAAAAAAAAAGAGCAATAATTTTGTAGTGCAATAGGTATAACCAGAACAAAAACTGATGCAATAATTTTGTAGTGTAATGGGTATAATCAGAACAAAAACTGATGCAATAATTCTATAGTGCAATGGGTATAATCAGAACAAAAACTGATGCAATAATTCTATAGTGCAATGGGTATAATCAGAACAAAAACTGATGCAATAGTTCTATAGTGCAATGGGTATAATCAGAACAAAAACTGATGCAATAATTCTATAGTGCAATGGGTATAATCAGAACAAAAACTGATGCAATAATTCTATAGTGCAATGGGTATAATCAGAACAAAAACTGATGCAATAGTTCTATAGTGCAATGGGCATAATTAGAACATAAACTGAGGCAATAGTTCTATAGTGCAATGGGTATAATCACGCAAGAATATTAAAGTTTGAAAATATGAATCTTAATCAATCAGAATAAGCTTATAGATAATTTTTTCTCTAAGTTAGACCTTAGCATTTAGCTATTTTCTGATATTTCTAGGCAGAACAAGTATATCATTGACTAATGTTTGAATAAAAGCTCTATTCAATTTATTCATTCAGGAAACTGAACAAACCACCATTCCGCCTTACTTTATACAAAACTTGTAAGTAAGCATAAGACCAGAAGCGAGAACTGTTCATTTTTATTTTCTCTCAAGCTATTCGTAACATTTTTCTGTAACATTTAGCACAACGGAGAATATCAACATATTTAAGACATACAGAATCAAAGCTGTTATCACCGCACACAAAGTATGTTCAATGTTTGTAATGTGTAAAAATTTACGCCTAATCACCTAAAACAGAAGTGTGTTAAAACTTTACATTGGATATCACAGTGAATTCATACTGTCAATATACGTTGAAGGTGCTCATTCTCAACATTAATCTATAGACGTCTTTGTAAAGCACATACTGGATTACGCTAATATCATGGAATTGTGTCATTTTGTTACGGTGGTGAATGAACAAACAAGGATTTCTAACCACATTGACATTTACTGTAGAAAATATCTAACATATCTTCTGAGATAACTATTATCGTGCTTACAAATCATTGTTTGTTAATGTTTGTTAACTTAGTACAATATTAACATAATTTGCTTCCCCTACATAATTATTCTGTCAAAATTAAGAAAAGTGAAATCTCAGAAGGTGTGTGACAAGAGACATCAGAAAATCAATGACATCAGCAGGAATGTAAGCTTGTTAGCTTTCTTTTATGGAGATATAATCGAATAGTTGATAGGAGAGGAGAATGTAGCAATGCTTACTTGCCGATTCCATTTAGAAGATAATAACGTAGAAATCCTCACTCGCCAAGGCTACTTAGGAGACAGTAACGTAGCAATGTTTACTTTCCAAGGCTATCTAGAAGATCTTAGTCTTAGTTCCTCCCGTTCCGTTGGGAACATTGGTCAACGAGACCTCGCCATCTGCCTCTGTTTTTCCAGTCTGGAACATGGTCCTAACGTTCCATGTTCTGAACTTAGTAGTGTTTTTTGCATTGAGGATCGGACATTTCCGAAACAAGACTTCCTTTCGGTTGTCTTTCCCTCTTTGCTTATGTTTACCGGAATGGCTACTTCTCGTTGTTTCTTTAGCAATATCGGATAACGATGTGGAGTTGCTAGCACCACGGTCGTCCCTCCTCCGTTCTCAAACGGGCTTGGGACCGTCTACTATCTAGAAGATAGTAACATAGTAATCTTCACTTGTCAAAGTTATTTAGGAGACAATAATATACAAAATATTACTGTCACAGAACATTTAAAATTTGTTAACGTAGCAATTCTCACTTTGTAAGGTAACGAAGCAAACATTTCCTAAGGCTATTTAGCAGATAGTAACGTAGCAATTATCATTTGTCAATACTGATTAGAAGGTCTTAACGTAGCGAGGCTGAATTTTTACGATATTCAGGAGAACTTAACGTAGCAGTGTAATATTGTAAGGCTACTTGGGATATAGTAACATAGCAATCCTCATTTTCTAAAGCTATTTGGGATATAATAACGGCACTATCTTCACTTTTCAAGGCACTTTAGGAGAAGTGATGTAAGAGTTCTCATTTCTTAAGGCTGTTTAGGAGATAGTAACGTAGCATACGTAATTTTAGAAAGCTATTTAGGCTCATTGTTTAAGGCTAATGAGGAGGTAATAACATAAACATCCTATCTTCTTAAAACTATGTAGGACATAGTAACGTACCAGTCCTAACTTTCCGAGGCTACTGATATTTCAAATACATTATTCGAGTGACATAAAATGACTTAAATTATGCATATTCAAAATATCAAGTACCATGGTTATCACTCCAAGAAGTAACGTGAAATGTTTACAGATAAAAACTACCAGTTTATGAGTTTTGAAAATCACCCTTTTTAAGACAAGTTAAAAAATAATATGAAAAATAAATAATTTCGTGAACAATAATTTCTTGACATATAAACTGTTTCAATAGTGACAAGTTTTTATATCAAACCACCATTAACAATTTCCTAATAATAGAAAACACTACTGTTACGACAGCGGTAGTCACGTGACCCTAGAAACACGTCATGATATTCTCGAAGGATCGGGGAACATCACGAATAATCCAGTATGTGCCAGGCGCCCTCTATTCCTGTATATAAGTGCGCCGGTTAACGTGAGACTAATTAATCGGAATTGAATTGCAGACAGGCAGAGATAAAGACGGACAATTGAGTCAAGCGCGGTAGTGACCGTAAGTAAGTGCGTGAATCATTGTGAATTATAGCGTGTGCTTAAAGTGACTGTGGAAATTAAGTGTATTACAAAGTTGAATTGAGAAAGAATAAACTAGTTTTATTTAAGAAAGGACTTGTGTCGCTAAAGTTTCATCCGAAAGAATTTTTACGGAAATTAACAAACGAACAGAGACGTAACACTACTTTCTATAACAGGTTACATTTAAACACGATTAATGCATTTCTTGTGCAATTTTCTATGCATAATATTTTTTATTAGATTGAGGTTGATAATCTTCTGTTCATAAATTAAAAACATAAATAGCTAAATCAGACCAACGTGAATAATTGTTTGATTGCAAAATAAACTGATTTGTATCCGTCCCTTGGTTGGTCAGCGTTAAGTATCCAGACTTACAACTAAAATCTGGGATTCGATTCCTCGCGGTGGACGGAGTGCAAATAGTCCATTCTGTGGCTTTCCGCTGAAACAAACAAATAAAATTATTTGTATCTTGGAAGCTCCTGCTTCTAATAACGTGAACTGAGAGACTTCAACTCACGTGTCACGAACACGTCAATAACGTTGTTTACCTATTATCTTTTAAAACAAAAACTGGATAGGTATTAGAAAATAAATTTTCATTGTATCAAACTTTTCATTTTAAATCCAAACTGTTTGAAGCAATGAAATTTTACAAAGACATATCTCAAATGAAAAAAGAAAATCACAAGGAAATATTATATATTTATGTTCTATTGTTTTGCACAGAATGTGCAGAAGCAAATTTTCTTTTCAACTGCAGATGTTCTCAGTAAAAATCCCGGCATGACTGGGTGGTTAGGGCGCTTAACTCGCAATATGATGGTCGCGGGTTCGAATTCCCATCCCACCAAATATGTTCGCCCTTTCAGCCATGGAGGCGTTAAGATGTGACGGTCAATCCCACTATTCGTTGGTAAATGAGTAGCCCAAGAGTTGGCGGTGGGGGGTGATGAATAGCTGCCTTCGCTCTAGTATTTTACTGTTATATAAGGGACGGCTAGCACTAAACTCAAAACAAAACAAACCAATTATTTCTGTCCTCCCCCCAGTGGCACAGCGGTATGTCTGCGGACTTACAACGCTAGATACCGGGTTTTGATACCTGTGGTGGGGAGAGCTAAAATAGCTCATTGTGTAGCTTTGTGCATAATTCCAAACAAAAAATCTCAGTAAAAGTGGAATTTGGGAAAGTAAGAGTAAAAAACAACATAAAACATCATGCTCAAGAGAATAAAAAGTGTTTACCCTTTTAATTAATATCCATGGAAGAGAGAGTAAAATAAAAAGAATAGTGTTTTCATAATTTTTATCGAAATATTTTTTTAATTTACTTCCATTGTTCACGTAAAACCAACTATGCAGAGAGTGAGGCTTAAAAAACGAGTGCTTTATATGGATATTTACATCGTCCATCTTTTTCTTATAATAATGTAATTCATGAACAATAATGAACAAATGATGAACATAATAAGTATACGTTTCGTATATCTGTTAATTAAGATATCCAAATGATATTTTAATCACGGATTTTCATAACTCTCCTGAAGATCACATTAGTGTTCATTTTTAGAGTTTGTCCAGGCTAATAATGATGATAAATTTATAGATGGCGCTAAAGATACAGACCACCGTTAACGAGTTAAAGTCCGTATTAACTTTAGTTATGTAGTTGGGTAGTTTCTATATTATTAATTTTTGATTTTGCTTTGTTTGTTTATTTCAGTGTAAAGCTAAATAATGGGCTATTTACGCTGTGGCCGCCACGGTGATCTAATCTTGAATATTAGCTTTATAATAAGAATTTATATATAAGTTCTGAACATTGCTCTTGAACACCGGAAACTATTATTTAGGTACAGAGAATCGTGATGTTCGCACTAGGCTTAGCAAGATAAAAAGAATGAGACGATGAAAAATACTAACTGTGAATGATAAATTTTAGTCTTAATTTACCATGAAAAAACATTTCACGAAAACTGCAGTGATTACCTTAAAATAGCACTAAGTATAGGAGATTAATGGGGCTAGTACGTTTAGTTTATCACTTTAGGTCTAACGTTGTCAGTGTTTGTTATACTTGGGATGTACATTTATATAGTAGACACGTGTAAGGCGTGGACGTGAAACAGTTTAATTATTTTTAAATCTATGCAATATATTTCCAGTGCCAACACTCATTAAAAGCTGTGCTAAATTCTTTTGACTACAACTTTTGTGTGTGTTTTTAAATGTTGTTATATACTGAATAGAAAATGAGTGTCTTAAGAAAAGGTATGGGAGATCACGTTACCGAAATCGTTAACTCCACCAGCTATTTTCAAAATTAATGAAGTCACAAATGCAGATTAAAAATAGTAATTTCTTGTATAGAATATTCTGTAATATATTACAAATACATCTAGATAAAATAATATGTAATTTTTAATTTTCTTTCTAGCACGTGTAACCATAGAAAGGTAAATTTCAAAAGTACCCGAATCTTTAATGAAGCGTATTTGTTTAAATAACAACATATTTGTGGATAGATACAATCTAAACGTCTAACATAGGATTTGGAAAATGCCTTCGCGGTGAAAATAGTTCTTATTTCCTGTTTTTATAAGAAGATAACATTTTAATACAAAGACGACCCACTTCCAGAGCTTTACATTCTGTACACTGGATAAAGTAAACACAATCCACCTGATTTAGTGTGATTTATGTGCTACACTCGTCATTTTGTGTACATTGCCTTGCGACTTTTGGCCACGAAACGACGTTTCTCCTTGGAGCTCTGCCAGTTGACATCAGCCAATACTAATCAAAGAAAAAAGTTCGAAAGAGAAGGACTTAAAAATATTTAAAAATCTAGCACATTCAGCGTTTTTTTTTTTTTTTTACTTTCTAAGTTTCATTTCAAGTCCAATCCTTTCATTGGCATTTTAAATAAATAGAGTTCCGCAAATAGCCGCGTATGTTAAAATACATTCTGTATATTGATTGAAGTGTTGAATACTCACAAGCAGTATTCAGATAATCTAATAAGACCTAGTATACAACAATTAATTTTGAGACCATAGCATTTATTCAGTTTTCCTTAATATTCCGAAGAGATATGCGCAGTGTAAAATGAAGTTGGTGAAACGATCGTTTGTCTGGACTTAACTTTTAATTGAACACAGGTGCTACACATCATATTTGTTCTATTAGATATAATTCATTAAATGTATTCTTCAGCAAACGTACTTCATTCACGTATCATTAGGCCTTAAACTTTGAACAAGATAATTTTTATAGATTTAAAGTTACAAAAGGTGCACATTTCAGTTATTATGAAAATTAGCACTTTATTTCAGAATCATAGTAATAATGAACAAGGAACAAAGACAATAAAATAAGCAAAGCCGTTGAATACTATAATAAAATGACCTGGTTCAAGTTTGAACCCCCTCTCAAAAAAAAAAGAAGATGAAACCTGTTTTAGAGTTTGTCCAAACCACCAAACAAAAGAACTTGCATGAACAAAGTAACCTGTCTAAAGTTTGTACAAACCATCAACAAATGAACTTGCATGAACAAAGTAATCTGCTTAGGGTTTGTACAAACTACCCACAAATGAACTTGCAAGAACAAAGTAACCTTGTTATAATTTTTACAAACTACTCACAAATGAAATTGCATGAACAATGTAACTTGGTTATGATTTGTACAAACTACCCACAAATGATCTTGCATGAACAAAGAAACCTGGTTATAATTTGTACAAACCACCCACGAAGGAACTTGCATGAACAAAGAAACCTGGTTATGATTTGTACAAACCATCCATAAATGAAGTTGCATGAACAAAGTAACCATTCATTACGAGTTGACAGTAGTGCTGTTGACAAACTGCCTTCCCTTTAGTCTAATAATTCAACAGAGACGGCTATTTGCAGGTAGCTCTCTGTGTAAATTTGCGAACTCGAAAATTCTGAAGTAAAAAAAAAAATCTTCTCCTCTCTCCTTTTTTCTTTTTTTTTCGGATTTTCGCGCGATACATCTTTTGCGAGACTCAAAGTATCTTTTGTTTATCGTGCATCTAACACATTGTTTTGAATTTTTTTTGGCATTTTTTGACAATAAAAAATTCTGTCATGTTTATTCATGATTCAGTTTTTTTAACCTTTTCAGTAATATCATTAACTAGTTTCCATCTTTATTATTTTAAGAATTTTGTTGTTCCACTCTATTTCTACGTACTCCAGCAGACTGCATCAGTGTCGATAGGCTTATTTATCTTTTTGTATGTGTGTGAATAAAATCAAACATTTATTTGAAATGCAATTGTTATGAACGGTTATTCGATATATTAAGGATCACTTAGGACTATATTAGGACTATTAGCTGTCCCTAATTTAGAAGTGATAAACTAGAAGGAAGGCAACTATTCAACATCACCCACCGCCAGTTCTTGGACTATTCTTTACCACCATGTATTACTCTCTCACGTCCAAAAGAATGAGCATGTTCCATGATGGGATTCGAACCCACGACTTGTAAATTACGTGTCAAGTGTCCTAGCCACCTAATTTTTCTATTCATTGTCTATATAACTTGATAGTATGTTTCCCCTTCTTCTATTCATCTTTTCACACACCCATATAATATATATATATTACTTTCTACTGCTATCAACCTTATTGTACTAGGAATGTCACAAGATAATAAATAAATAACGAATCTTTTATGTTTGTAAGAATTACTTCTCTTTCTTCCACGGCAAGACTATAGATTCTCGTGTTTTCTGTAACTCATAGTGATCAACCAACCACTGTAAGCCACTCATTATGGCATATTTTTGTTACATTGTATGACAAGCTGAGGTATCCGTTCTTTATCTGGGTTATAAACTGAAAAAAGTGTGGTGGATGCTATGATAAATAACACACAAATCCTAACTTTCACAGAAAGTCTCTATAAAACTCGTTAGGCTCCAACAAAAACTTCTTGTAAAAGTCGTTAAGCTCCAACAGAAATTCCCTGTAAAATTCATAAAGCTCCAATGCAAACTCACCATAAAAGTCATGAAGCTCCAACAGAAACTACTTGTAAAACTCATTAAGCTCCAATAAAAACTCCTCGTAAAAGTCGTTGAGCTCCAACAGAAATTCTCTGTAAAATTCATAAAGCTCCAACAGAAACTCCTTGTAAAACTCGTTAAGCTCCAAAAGAAATTCCCTGTAAAATTCATTAAGCTCCAACAGAAACTACTTGTCAATTTCTTTAAGCTCCCCTGAAGTATACATAATTCAGCCTCATAGTTTTTAAGTTTCCCGTGGATGTGTTCGCCGTAGGACTGGACAAATTGTTTAGTCCTTGATGGTGTGAGGTTACGAATTTAGCATCAAAATCTTGGTTCCTCTGCCAACTAAGCAAGTTTGTATCCATAAAGACAAGGACCACACGGTCAGTTGATGTTTGCTATTGTAAGCAACTTGAACTAGTATAAGAAGCTAGTATATTTCAAATCCATATAATAACCATCAAATAGACACACTCATACTTATGTACTTATAGCTTATAATTTGACCAGTTCACATGTTTTATTGTAACGATTTTTGACACCTTCTCTCATTGATTTCTAGAGTCTGAGGAGAAACCTACTTGAAAAACATACTCATTCAGCTATCTACTTTTATTCAGGTTTAACAAGATACGTCTATGTGTGTGGGTGTGTACAACGAAAAGTATTTATTCAACCCGACACAACAGTGTAAAATTACAAAATCGTTTAATAAAACTACGGCAAGAAAGCAAAATTTGCTGTTGATCCTAATAATAAGACTACAAAATTCCCTCTTTGGAGTGTCATTAGTTAACCAATAAGGTATTGGTAATGGAATGCGTGGAAATTTTTGAATCTATTTTTTTTCAACTAAAGCAGCAGTTATATGTCACCTGACACTTTCTAGACCCCCAAGAGAAATGGACTAGGAACGCTGAAACGTAAAGCTCCCAATTGGCAAATTTTCAAAAAGGGATGTTGGTGCAGAATTAATCTATTTCGAGAAAAGGCACTGAACTGTATCGTTAGACACTTTTGTCGTTTACATTCAAGAAGTAATGTTTTCCTTTTGTATCTAGTCGAAAATAATTACTCTTAAATTGTAGACGGTCATCGCAAAGTTGTCAATTTCGATAAGATAGCATATAGTTTTAGGAAAACTTAAGATTCTTGCAAATATATCATCATGCATAACTATGAGATAAAGCCAGGCAAAGGACTGTTTCAGTGAAATCAGTTAAGACAACGGCTGTCTTAGTGAACACTGTTAAGCCTAAATATAAATAGATAACTAAAAGGACTGTGTTTTTGAAGTAGGCTTCTCTTCAATGTTTAGAAATGGATCAAAGAAGGTAGAAGATCGTTACAGTAAAAAAAAAAAGTGAAGTAAAACATTGCCAATTTATAAGTTTAAGTTACAGTAAAATATTGACAAATGATAAGTTAGAGTTACAGTAAAACACGTGAACTGGCCAAATTATAAGCTCAAGAATGTTATTGTCTTTATAATTGCACATCAGGATTTGAATGAAATTGTAGCTGTTAGTGGATAAGGAAACCTGAAAACGTGAATAACGTGACGAAGTTTAATTATCTGTAGAAATAATGGGCATCATTTTAGTTTTTCATATTTAGATTTGATGGCGGATGTTTACTAATTTAACAAATGTACTTATCTGCTCAAAGAAAAGAAGAAGATTTTAACTGAATTTAAAAGATCATCAATATCTTATCTTTAAGCAAGTAAATAGTTAAGGCCCAGGGGACTGGATCAATCTTTAAACAAGTAAATACTTAAGACCCGGGGGACTAGGATCCAAGTCCTTGCTTGTCATGTGAGTTCCTTAACTAATCAGTAACACCCGTTTATTGGGACAGAACTGTCAGCATCTTTAAGGCTGGATAATCAACGTTTGAAGCTACACTTTCATGTATTGCTCTTTCTGATGGGGTATGCTGATTAGTTTTAAACCAAGAAGGAAAATTGATTTCCGCACTGATAAAACAATAAACGTAGGATCTGATATATGCAGAATTTGAGCTGCATACCTGTTTGATTAATTAAAGCTCTTGCTTGGTAAGTAGGAAAAAAAGAACCGAACCATATAAGAACTTTAATTTCTCTGTTCTTCAGAACATTGTAATGAAAATAAATAGTTTATATGACGTATGAAATGATACTTTGTGACGAAAGATGCTAATAAATACTTAACGACTTTCTTCTTATCCTGATGCAAATCCAGTGTTTGTTGAGGCTTCTATCCAAGGAAAAAGATTTATAAAAATTGAAGCGAAGCTTTTTCCCCTGCTTTTCTGTTGTAATTTGCCAAGCATTGTAAATAAGTTATTACGAGTATTAAAACCAAGCTGTTGTATATGTTTCATGAACCAGAAATATACATGTTTCACGTTATGTGTGTGAATGTCAAAATGTGTTTGTACGTACTTCTACTTGTTTGGAATTAAGCAGGAGCTGTACAGGCTTAAATCTAAGTGATTTAAGATCCAACCGCCGTTCGTAACCTTTGTAAATACACTTTACAAATTAATAATAAGAAGTTAAAGTTAATTAGAAAATGCAATAATAAAAGCAATGGTTGTAACTATCATACGCTTCTCAGTTTTACAATTAGCTGCTAATATACAAGTTTTCGTAAGAGATTAAATAAATTTAAAATTTGTTTTCAGAGTTTTTAATATCTGCTCCTCTAGCACTTTGTACAACTGTATATCCCACAGCATAATACACGCTGCAAAAATATCACGATAAATGTATTATAATATCATGATATACAGTTACTAACATGACTAGAGCAGTGTATATGTATATATATATATAACTATTCAGACAACAACATTAAAAAAACACCATATACAAAAGACAAAGAAACAATGCTTAGGTATAGTTCTAAGATAAAATCTACCACTCTCACAACGTTTCTTGAGTTCCATTTTTATTTGTCTTTATGTGTGACCAATTTTGCTTTTGGACTTTGTCTAAGAGTTAACGATTTTGTTTTTGGACTTTTTGTCTAAGAGTTAACCATTTTGTTTTTGGACTTTGTCTAAGAGTTAACGATTTTGTTTTTGGACTTTTTGTCTAAGAGTTAACCATTTTGTTTTTGGAGTTTTAGTTTAAGAGTTAACGATTTTGTTTTTGGACTTTTTGTCTAAGAGCTAACCATTTTGTTTTTGGAGTTTTAGTTTAAGAATTACCATTTTGTTTTGGACTTTTTGTCTAAGAGTTAACCATTTTGTTTTTGGACTTTGTCTAAGAGTTAACGATTTTGTTTTTGGACTTTTTGTCTAAGAGTTAACCATTTTGTTTTTGGACTTTGTCTAAGAGTTAACGATTTTGTTTTTGGACTTTTTGTCTAAGAGCTAAC